>NC_091473.1:185323521-185378939 GCF_036971445.1 Narcine bancroftii
TGATTTCATGCAATATTACACGTTCTGTCCCATTACAAGACACTAAAGGAATCTTGAAACTTCTCCACACCCTCATCACCTCTCAATTTCTGATCACTATCTGGACACATTCAGTCCCTCAACCATGACAATGAATTCCAAATATACACAATCATTTCCTCATCTCCTACTTATTTACCAACTTTGATTCACTTTCTGCCCATCTATTATGAGAGCAGAGATGAGACGTACAGCACAGAACGTGTTCAAATTCTTCCACAAAGTATTTATTTCACTTTTGCAAACATTTTACCTCCCTCCCTCCACAACTGGCAGGCTTTTTGACAGTCCCGTACGACCCCAGACTGAACCCCCTCCCCCTCTCCCTCTCCCTCTCCCCCTCCCCTTCCCCCTCTCCCTCTCCCTCTCCCCCTCTCCCTCTCCCTCTCCCCCCTCTCCCTCTCCCTCTCCCCCTCTCCCTCTCCCTCTCTCCCCCTCTCCCCCTCTCCCCCTTCCCCTCTCCCCCTTCCCCTCTCCCCCTTCCCCTCTCCCCCTTCCCCTCTCCCCCTTCCCCTCTCCCCCTTCCCCTCTCCCCCTTCCCCTCTCCCCCTCTCCCCCTTCCCCTCTCCCCCTTCCCCTCTCCCCCTTCCCCTCTCCCCCTTCCCCTCTCCCCCTTCCCCTCTCCCCCTTCCCCTCTTCCCCTCTCCCCCTTCCCCTCTCCCCCTTCCCCTCTCCCCCTTCCCCTCTCCCCCTTCCCCTCTCCCCCTTCCCCTCTCCCCCTTCCCCTCTCCCCCTTCCCCTCTCCCCCTTCCCCTCTCCCCCTTCCCCTCTCCCCCTTCCCCTCTCCCCCTTCCCCTCTCCCCCTTCCCCTCTCCCCCTTCCCCTCTCCCCCTTCCCCTCTCCCCTTCCCCTCTCCCTTCCCCTCTCCCCCTTCCCCTCTCCCCCTTCCCCTCTCCCCCTTCCCTCTCCCCCCTTCCCCTCTCCCCCTTCCCCTCTCCCCCTTCCCCTCTCCCCCTTCCCCTCTCCCCCTTCCCCTCTCCCCCTCCCCCACACTCCTCATCCCTCTTCTACCCCTCTCCCCATCCCTCTCCCACACCTCATCTCTCCCCCCCTCCCCTCCCTCTCACCCCTCCATCTCCCACTGAGCGATAGTTGTAATGCAGATACTCTTTACCCCTCCTCCCCCTCCGAGTTGCACTTCCCCTGGGAGAAAAACATCCCGACAACAGTGGCCGAGTTTCCCGTTCACGGAAACGCACTCCACCTCCCCCCCCACCACTTCCCTGGGAAACCAACGAGCTCTTCCTCCAATTATCTACATCACTGGACCTTAAAGGGGATGTGCCCACTCTGAACTCCCTCCTCTTCACCCCCGGCCCACCCTCCGGGTCCCAAGCCCCAGCCACTTCACTCCCCAAGTATAATCGCTGCAGGCTCTGTCCACAAATAGACGCTCGTGTCATCACTAATACAATTCCCACCCAGGACAGGGGCCGCTGAAAATTTAATTATGCAAGGTGTTAATTTTTGCCCAAGTATATCTCGTAGAATGCGGCACGTTAAAGGGTGGGAAAAGCTCGAGCTTAGATTCATTTCCAGCGTGATGGTTGAGAAGAGTATTAGAAACCTGCGCCGATCAATTGAGATTGCGATCAGATGTGGGGAAGGTCAGTGCACTTAAGTTCTTGGGAGTTACCACCTCGAAGGACATTCCCCGGACCCCAATACACTAATGGCATCATGAAGAATCCCCCCCTCGAGAGTTTGTGGAGGTTCGGCCCGACGACGGAAACCCTGCAGGGGTGTGCAGTGAACTGTCGCAGGCAAAACCCTCCCCGCCGTTGGTTCGGGGGGGGCCATCTATGGGGATTGCTGCCGTTGGGGAAGCAGCAGCGATCACCACCGCCCGCTCAGTTCTCGCGGCTGCCGTTGGGGAAGAGGAGTTGGGGAGGCCGGCAGACTCGCACCCACTGGGGCCAGGAACAGGTGCTGCCCCTCGTCCACCATCAGACTCCTCAACGACAGACTCAATCGCGGATTTTAGTCTTATTGATTTTTTTTCCCTCTCTCTGTATCGCAGTCAGTTTGTTTACATTTCATTATATGTTTTCATGTTAACACCGTGTAGTTTTTTTTTTGCACTATCAATAATTCTGCAGGATAAAAGGATCTCGGGGCTGTAGGAAATGTCCTGTACGTACAATAAATCTGTTCTAAGGAATTGAACTTCTCAGATGCAAAGCGAATGGGCTTCGTGTCAAAGTTTGCAGATGATATAATGACCGCATCCAGTCTCCTACTCAAGGAAGGACGGACTGGAAGGGGTGCAGAGGAGGTTCACCGGGTTGATTCCAGGGATGAAGGGGATTGATTAGTCTACAAGGAGAGATCGAGTTGCCTGGGACTAGACTTGTTGGAATTTAGAGGGACGAGAGAAATATCTAAAATTATGAAAGGCTGGAGGTGGAGGTCGGAAAGTTGTTCCCATTGGTGGGGGAGACCAGAACGAGGGGACATAGCCTCAAGATCCAGGCCAGAGATGAGGGAGGAGGAACTGCTTTTCCCAGAGGGTGGGGAATCTGTGGGATTTGCTGCCCCATCAAAATAGGAGGTGATCTCAGATGGGTAGATTTTTTTTTAAACAGAGTAGAGGGGGATTAAGGGATATGGGGGAATGGCAGGTGGGTGAAGGTGGGCCGATCATCAGATCAGCCGTGATCTCGTTGAAAAGGGGGGAGCAAGATCGACAGGCTGAGTGGCTGACTCCTGCTCCTGTTTTTGACATTCTCAAGGTCTTGCGTTGCCATAACGTTACCTCGCTGCTCTTGAACTCGAACCCATGGTTAATGACGGCCTTCTGAATAAAACGATCATCAGATCAGCCGCTGAATGGGAGATCAGGCCCGACGGGCTGAATGGCCGACTCCTGCTCCCATTTCTTGCGTTCCTCACGGGAAGGGGAGGCGTTGAGGGGAACAGGGAAGCTGCAGCAGGTCATGGACGGATGAGGAGAATGGGCAGAGACATGGGCTCATGAAGCAACGTCAGAAAGTGTACTGATCTCACACCTCATTAGGAAAAATAAATGGGCAGAAAACTGAAAATCCCCCAGACACAGTTGTCTGGGAGTTCCAGGTGCAGGGTGGCCTGAAAGTAAGCTGCCAGGTGGAGTTTGTGGTGAAGGCCGCAAATGCGATGCTGGCATTCGTTTCAAGAGGAATGGAATGTTGGAGCAGGGATATGATGTTAAGGCTCTATAAAGCGCTGGTGAGACCAGACTCGGAGAATTGTGGGCAATTTTGGGGTCCTCATTAAAGAAAGGATGTGCTCATGTTGGGGAGGGTTCAGAAGAGGTTCAGAAGGATGATTCCAGGAATGAAAGGGTTACCATGTGATGGATCTTGGCCTGGACTCGTTGGAATTTAGGAGAATGGGGGGTGGGGGGGAAAATCTAATTGAAACATTTAGAATGTTGAGAGGCGTGGACAGAGTAGATGTAGACGTTGTTCCCCACGGTGAGTCTAGGTTAAGAGGGCACAACCTCAGGATTGAAGGGCATCTGCTTAGAACAGAGATGTGGAGGAATTTCTTCAGCCAGAGGACAGTGAATGGGCGCCTGTTGAGGCCAGGTTGTTGGATGTATTTAAAGGCAGAGATCAACGGATTCTTGATTGGCTAGGGCATCAAAAGTTCTGGGGAGAAGGCCGACTGGTGGGGAAAATAGATCAGCTCATGATCAAATGGCGGGGAAGACTAGACTTCCCCGCCATTTGGCTTATTTCTGCCCTCATGTCAAGTTTATCGTCACAGGCACTGAGAGAAAAGTCCTTCGTGCGGGCGCAGTCCACATATAGAACAGAGCACAGGAGTTACAGAGAGAGGCCCACGTTGTTGTCATGGCCACTGAGGGGGGGGGAGAGGGGGGAAGATAAGCAATGCATTTGGTCAGCCCAGGTGTAGTACAGAGTGTATTGAGGCGCAGAGAGAGGTCAGTTCAAACAGTGACAAAGGCAACAGAATTTCACTCTTAAAAGCTACAATGGAGGAATCTGTGGCTCGATATTTCATGGCCAAAATCCGAGCAGCTTGCAGTCTCCTGTGTCAGCGTGGGGTTCATCCAGGAGTCTGACAACAGCTAGGAAGAAACAGTCCTCAAGCCTGGTGGAAAACGATCTCATACTTGGGGGGTCCATTTTCCTGATTTGTGTGGGGGCAGGGAGGAAATATGTTCTTTTAGGATGTTGGCTGCCACTTGGAGGCTGTGGGGAGATGCACGTGGAGAGAGATTCAAAAAAGAAAATTAAGTAAATGGGAAAATCTAGGCAGGGTGAATCTCCTCTCCCCCCACTCTACAGCATCCACATCCTTCCTTCGGGAGGTCACCAGAACTGACCACAATATTCCAAATGGGGGGGGGGGGTGGGGGAAGGGGAGGAGTTATATGAACGTTTACAAATATCCTGCCATGATTTACTCGTGTCCATTTGTAATTTTTTGGTCTTTACTTTAACCAAATGAGCCCGCACTTTTGCTTTGGCGATGTTTAACATTTTTTTTTGTAGTAGGGGGGAGGGGAGTCCATAACCCGGGTCCGTCTCTCTCCCCCCGGTTTCCGAGCAGGTGCCGCGAGGGTTAAATACCCCAGCGCGGACAAATCAACAGGACGTGGCCAGACTGTCGAGTCGCAGCGCGGAGAGTTTCTGAGTGGCCGTTTCCAGGATCTCGGGACACAAACACAAAACCTTCCCTATTAAAATCCCTTCACTCTGGGAAAAGGGGAGGGAAAATATCCCGACCTCACCTCAAATATAAACCAAAAATACACTCCCCCTACCCCAAAATCCAAGTTAAAGTCACTCCCCCCCAAAATCCAAGTTAAAGTCACTTCACCCAAAATCCAAGTTAAAGTCACTCCCCCCCAAAATCCGTTAAAGTCACTTCTCCCCCCAAAATCCAAGTTAAAGTCACTTCTCCCCCAAAATCCAAGTTAAAGTCACTTCTCCCCCAAAATCCAAGTTAAAGTCACTTCTCCCCCCCAAAATCCAAGTTAAAGTCACTTCTCCCCGCCAAAATCCAAGTTAAAGTCACTTCCCCCCAAAATCCGTTAAAGTCACTTCTCCCCCAAAATCCGTTTAAGTCACTTCTCCCCCCAAAATCCAAGTTAAAGTCACTTCTCCCCCCAAAATCCAAGTTAAAGTCACTTCTCCCCCCCAAAATCCAAGTTAAAGTCACTTCTCCCCCCAAAATCCGTTAAAGTCACTTCTCCCCCCCAAAATCCGTTAAAGTCACTTCTCCCCCCCAAAATCCGTTAAAGTCACTTCTCCCCCCCAAAATCCGTTAAAGTCACTTCTCCCCCCCAAAATCCAAGTTAAAGTCACTTCTCCCCCCCAAAACACAAGTTAAAGTCACTTCTCCCCCCCCAAAATCCAAGTTATAGTCACTCCCCCCCACAAAAAAATCCAAGTTAAAGTCAATTCTCAGGCCAACCTTCCCAAATCCCATAATCTCAATTTTTTTTTAAATATAAAGACGAACCTTCACCCCAATAAAACAAGTTTTTAAAAAAGTTTTTAAAGTTTTAAACTCTAGGACAAAACAAACCCCTTTTGTTTAGGGGAGAATTTATTTTTAGGGGAATAAAAGGACTTTTTCCTTGTTTAAAAACCACCACCGGGAAGTTCGGAGGGTTTTTTTTAAGAAAAAATATCAAGGTTGTTTTTTTTGGGCATCGATTTCGCCCTCAGTTTAAGGATTCGGGCGAAAGAAATCAGGGCAAAACGTATCTGAGATCGAACTTCTGACTCACGTGGGGTTACTCCGGTTCCAATACACCGTGAACCTCTCCGCTCCGGTGCGATTGATCCACATCAGGAGGATCAAGAGAATTGCCCCGTGCATTTTGCAAACAAACACGGCTCGTCTTCCCCCTCAAGGTCTCTGTCCCCAGCGAACGCTGGCGTCTCTACGAGACAACACTGATTTTACGAGCGTGAAATTGGTGGGATGGTTCGCGGTGAAACCCCGCCCGTCGAGCTGAGTCAGATTAACACGGAATGTGTCCCAAATCCCTCCCGGCAACCTCCCGGCTCGCACGTTTTGGGCGAGGCCGTCTCTCCACACACTACAGGACAAGGTGCAGTGGAGAAAGGGGAGGGTTTTAACGCAGCAACTCTCTGCAGTCCCTTGCACCCATTCCTGGTTCTGTAATCACGTCCAACCCCAACACACTGTCTCTGTAACCCCCTCCGGTCCCCTCCACCCCTCCCAGTCTCTGTAAACCAACCCCCTCCTGTTCATTAAACCCCTCCCTATCTTTGTCACCCCCTCCAGTCCCCCACCCTGTCTCTGTAACCCCACCCCCCCCCCTCTGATCCCCTCCCTGTCTCTGTAACACCCCCCACTTCTGGTTCCCCCCCATCCCCCTCCCCATCTCTGTAACACTACCCCTCTTCCCTCTCCTCTCCCCTCCCCCCTCTTCCCTCTCCTCTCCCCTCCCCCCTCTTCCCTCACCTCTCCCCTCCCCCCTCTTCCCTCCCCCACCCCCTCCCCTCCCCTCCCCTCCCCTCCTCTTCCCCTTTTCCTCCCTCCCTCTTCCCCTTCCCTCCCTCCCTCTTCCCTCCCTCCCTCTTCCCCCTTCCCTCCCTCCCTCTTCCCCCTTCCCTCCCTCCCTCTTCCCCCTTCCCTCCCTCCCTCTTCCCCCTTCCCTCCCTCCCTCTTCCCCCTTCCCTCCCTCCCTCTTCCCCCTTCCCTCCCTCCCTCTCCCCCTTCCCTCCCTCCCTCTTCCCTCTTCCCCCTTCCCTCTTCCCCCTTCCCTCTTCCCCCTTCCCTCCCTCCCTCTTCCCCCTTCCCTCCCTCCCTCTTCCCCCTTCCCTCCCTCCCTCTTCCCCCTTCCCTCCCTCCCTCTTCCCCCTTCCCTCCCTCCCTCTTCCCCCTTCCCTCCCTCCCTCTTCCCCCTTCCCTCCCTCCCTCTTCCCCCTTCCCTCCCTCCCTCTTCCCCCTTCCCTCCCTCCCTCTTCCCCCTTCCCTCCCTCCCTCTTCCCCCTTCCCTCCCTCCCTCTTCCCCCCCTCCCTCCCTCTTCCCCTTCCCTCCTCCCTCTTCCCCCTTCCCTCCCTCCCTCTTCCCCTTCCCTCCCTCCCTCTTCCCCCTTCCCTCCCTCCCTCTTCCCCCTTCCCTCCCTCCCTCTTCCCCCTTCCCTCCCTCCCTCTTCCCCTTCCCTCCCTCCCTCTTCCCTTCCCTCCCTCCCTCTTCCCCTTCCCTCCCTCCCTCTTCCCCCTTCCCTCCCTCCCTCTTCCCCCTTCCCTCCCTCCCTCTTCCCCTTCCCTCCCTCCCTCTTCCCCTTCCCTCCCTCCCTCTTCCCCCTTCCCTCCCTCCCTCTTCCCTCCCTCCCTCTTCCCCCTTCCCTCCCTCCCTCTTCCCCTTCCCTCTTCCCCCTTCCCTCCCTCCTCTTCCCCCTTCCCCTCCCTCCCTCTTCCCCCTTCCCTCCCTCCCTCTTCCCCCTTCCCTCCCTCCCTCTTCCCCCTTCCCTCCCTCCCTCTTCCTCTCTCTGTAACCCCCCCTCCAGTCCCTTACACCCCTCCCTGTCTCTGTAACCCCCTCCAGTTCCCCACATGCCTCCCTGTCTCTGTAACCCCCCTCCACAATCTCCAAATGAGCCCTGTCCAGGAGTCAGCAGGGACCCCTATTTGAATCCCTGATAGACATCAGTAAAGTAAGATAAACCACTCTGCAAACAAATCCCTTTCATCTGTGATGACTTTAAGATCCATGCTCCTGGACCCTACTGTTTGTCTCACTTTTTGAGCCACAGACCTTTGCTGTGGGCCATTTGACCCATCTAGGTTAGGCTCACCAAGAAGGGCCTCAGACACTGATGGCTACCTGATCGTGTCGGAGGTTTGGAGCTGGGGCCTGGGGTGGCCGATGGTTTGAACAGGAGTCCGTGGAGTGCTGGGGGCGAATGGGACTCTCGTATGCTTCTCTTTCTCCCAGTGTTAGGGGCGCCGGGCAATGCTTGCCACGACTTTTTTTTAAACGTGCTTTTTACACAGCCGCTAGGTTCCAGGAAATTCTCCCGGAACTCGCGCTGTGTATAAAGGGCTAGAATGGGAAGGAGGGGGCCATTCCCGCTCTGATATTTTAGCTCCTAGACCCCTAGTATATTTCCTGGAATGCCCATGGTCTAAAGTGAGCTGCAGGTGCTCCATCAACAGCGGGCCAACGGTCAGCCCGTATTTGGGACACGCGTTTGCAAGTCCTGCCTCTTCACTTACCGCTGTTGAAACCCATGCAAGGAAACGGGGACGTGGGGTTTTGGTGTGGCTGAGATCCGACCTCCTTCAGACCGGTAAAATCGCGCAAATTCGATCTAACAAAAAAAACCCAGGTCTGTTCGCCTTTACAACCGGCAGAAGTTGAAAGTCCGCAGATGCTGGGATTGGAGTTAAACCCATTCAGTTAATGCTGGAGCAGCTCAGCCAGTCTCGCTTGCAGCATCCACAGGAGGTCAAGATGGATCACCAATGTTTCGGGCCTGAGCGCCTTCCTCGAAGGTGGAGCAAAGAACAGGAAGGCGACCGAATACAGCTGGGAAAGAGGGGAGGGTGGGGGGAGGAGTCCAGACCAACTAAAGGTGTTAACTGGATATGATCAGAGAAGGGGTGAGAAGTGATTTTGGCTCTGTGAAAGGAGACGGAGGGAAGAGGGATAGAGAGACAGGGGGAAGAAGAAGGTGGTGGTGGGGTTTCTAACAGAAACTGGGCAAGTCAATATTCATGCCGCCTGATTGGAGGGAGCCCAGACAGGAGGTGAGGTGCGGTCCCCTCCAGTTTGCGGGTGGTCTCAGTCTGGCAGGACCTGGGCAGACGTGTCGGTGTGGGAATGGGGTGGGGGGGATTGAAGAGGGGGTCACTGGGAGATCCCGGCTGACGGAGCTGAGGTGCTCGATGATCGGGCACGGTCACATTGTTTTGTTACGTGGCCACAAAAGGAACGTTGATGTAACTTCGTCTCCTGCGGACGCCGCGAGGCCGGCTGTGTTTCTCAAGCGTCTGCGGACTTTCATCTTACTCTCGTGCCTAATCAACGACCCACACTCATGCTCCTCTGGAGTAGGGGTGGCTCCTTTAAGGAGTTGGGCATGAATATTTAAACTGGCGGGAAATGAATATCCAGATGACCTTTGGCCTTTAGAGGCGTAGACTTCAATTAAAATATCTTTAGTAAAAGGCCCAAGGGATTTTAGAGACAGGAATACATTCATTTTGTCTGCGCGCCTTGGGGGAAGTGTGCGTGCGTGTGTGTACAGAGGAGCACACGTGTTTGTGTTTAACACTGTGAACATGCGTGTTGCACATATTGCATATGTGTCGCTCTGTGTGGGTTGTATTGTACTTGTGTCAGTATGTGTGACCGGAGGGGTGGAGGGGACCGGAGGGGGTTACAGAGACGGAGAGGGGTGTTGGAGACTGGAGGAGGTTACAGAGACTGGGAGGGGTATAGGGGTCCAGAGGGGGTTACAGAGACAGGGAGGGGTGTCGGGGACTGGAGGGGATTACAGAGACGGGGAGGGGTGTAGGGGACTGGAGGGGGCTACGAAGACAGGGAGGGGTGTAGGGGACCGGAGGGAGTTTCAGAGATGAGGAGGGGTGTAGGGGACCAGAGGAAGTCACAGAGACTGGGAGGGGTGGAGGGGACCAGAGGGGGTTACAAAGACTAGGAAGGCTGTGGGGAGCTGGTCTACCCACAGATGACCTGGTGAAGACCCACTCTCACATCCCGTCTCATCCTGATGGATTGACTGTTATTTTTCCAGGGACTCCAGAGCTTTCTGCCAGCTAGCCAGTGAGGGCAGGAGACAGCGACAGAGTGTTCCAGACATCTGCTGTTTATCGCCCTGCCATGTCTATTTATCTCCAGACACACGAGACAGGCAAATCCATATGGAATCCCGCAGCATCCACGTTCCCTCTGCTGCCTCTTCTAGCGAACTCTCTGCATTCCTCCCCACCCCCCCCCCCCCCACCATGGATGCCTCTTTGGGAAAACTTCCTCACTCTCTCCACTCACATTCAGTCGCGTCCCGGATCAGACCGTAGCACCACGCAGCTGCAGAGAAATGGATTGCAGGTCAATCCACAGGAGTATAAGAGTGGCAGAGAGGGTCACTGGGGTCTCTCTCCCCCTCATCGACGTGATCTACAGGGGCCATTGTCTGCAGAGGATGTGCAAAATCATCGGGGAAGAGATCCAGGAGGATCAGAGCCAGCACCACCAGGCTGGGGAACAGCTTCTTCCCACGGGAGTGAGAACACTGAACGACCAAAGGAACTGTTCACACTGACCATCCGAGACTCTCGTATCCATAAAACAATATATTTATTTATCTGTGTATGTGAATACTTGTCCTGCGTTATGTATTGTTTGTCTGTATGTGTGTTATATATGGCTGTGCGTCTGCGTGTTTTACACCAAGGACCGGAGAACACCGTTCCGTCGGGCTGGTCAATCAGACGGCAATAAACTTGACTTGAGATCCCTTTCTCCCTCTGCAGAGGATGATCCCACGCTTTCCGATGGCTGACCACTCTCCCCGCTGGCCCAGCAGTGGGCACGGACCCTCCGCAGTAACGCTGGTGTTAAATCGTCTCCCCTTCTCCCCCCCTCCCCCACCCCAGCAAGCACCATGGTTTCAAACAGTGGCCATGTTGGGAATGTGACGTGAGGGAAGGGGCAGTGAGGAGAGAGAGGGTGGTGAGGAGGGTGGGGTGTGCAATCTTTAAAGTGAGTTCTCGTCTCTTCTCCCTCTGTGCATTTATCCCTCTCTCTCCCTCACACACCCACACACACAGAGAAACATACACCCACACACACAGAGAAACATACACACAGACACACAGATGCACACACAGACACACACACATAGACACACACACACGCACACAGACACATGCACACAGTCACACTCACCCACACACACGCACTCAGACACACACGCAGACACACACAGACACGAACACAGACACATGCACCCAGATACACTGACATAGACACATGCACACACACACACACACACACACACACACACACAGACAAGCACACACACAGACACACGCACAGACACATGCACAGTCACACTCACACACACACATGCACACACAGACACAAACACACACACAGAAACACACACGCACACAGACACATGCACACAAACACATGCACATACACACAGACCACCCGCACACACACAAGCACATAAACACACAGACACACACACACACTGTTGTACAGAGTGGATCTTGCAGACAACAACAGCTGCTTCCCAGACACCAGTTGGACAGGATTTGGACCCGTGTCAATCGATTGTTGTGCTCATTACGGTGAGTGCAGAGACTCCAGTGGCCAGCAGTATATGGAGAATGTTCCTCACTGAAACCAGCACTGGCGAACAGGCCCTTCAGCCCATCCTGTCAAAACAATCCCATCCACTGGCCCGCAGCCCCGATCTGCTCCGCTCCCTGTACATCCCCGTGTTTGTCCAGACCTAACCACTGTGACGGTACCCATCTTCCACCACTAACCCCTACCCCACCCCAGCAGCCCGATCCAGCCCCCCCACCACTCCCTTAAAAACACATCTCTGAACATTCCCTCCCTTGCCTTCTAGGGTGTGATATTTTCCCCCCACGGTAAGACTGGAAGATTCATGATTTTTTTTATTGTGTAATAAAACGTGTAACATTACACATTTCTGACCATAAGGCAGACAAAGATTCGCCAGCGCAGAAATTGCCCCTTACAGAGAAGAAAAGCAAAACAGAGTCCCCTCACCACACCAAGTCACACTATAGGCCCTTCGGCCCACATTGTCATGCTGGCCTCTTGAAACCTTAACCCAGTCAATCTAATCCTTCCCTCTCTCACTCCCAGAACCGTCTATCAATGTCAGATTCAGATTTATTGTCTGAGGACATACACGGGAATGTTTAAGAGATCCTCAGACATAAGGTCAAAAGAAGAATAGAGGGTAACGGGGTCGGGAGGGTTTAGTTCTTAATTTAAGGAATATATGGGTCGACACAACAGCGAGGGCTGAAGGGCCTGTGTTCTATGAACAGCCCTGAGGTTCCTTTTCCCCATGGGCTAGGCTATTTACTGGCAGTGCAAGTAATAATCTGTACACGTAAACAAATAACGAATGTAAACAAAATCTGCAAGGGCAAAAATTATCAAGGAAGATCATTCAACGAGTCCCTGATTGAGTTTGTTGTTGAGGAGTCTGATGGTGGAGGGGGGAGTGGCTGTTCCTGAACCCAGTGGGGGCAAGGCTTGTGGCTCTTGCACCTCTTTCCTGATCGCAGCAGGGAGAACAGAGCGTGCGCCGGGTAGGGCGGGGTCCCTGATGATCACTGCTGGTCTCCCACAGCAGCGTTGAAGCATCTATGAGTCTGCCGAAGAGTCATTTAAATGCCCCTATTGTACCAGCCTCCACCATCACCCCCCTCCCCCCCCCACCCCCGGCAATGCATTCCAGGCACCCATCACTCTCTTCCAATAAACCTCATCCCGCACATCTTCTCACCTTAAACGCACGTTTGTAAAACTCGCACTACTTGGGCGCAGAGTAGAACGACACGCTCACCAAAGCCTCGAAGTCGAGACAGGTTCAGGTTGGGCCCTCCCCAGGTGCTGACATCAGGGCCCTGCGTCATCAGAGCAGAACGCCGGGCTGGGACTGGCCATAGTTCCTCTGGGACCTCCGTGACCCCCCTCCCAGCTCATCGACTGGTCCGCATACCTCGCTCCACATTTCTCCAGTGCGTGACGTTCCGACCCAGGGGAAAAGATTCCGACTGCTTTGCCCCCTCCCCCAATCAATGCAGCTCCATAAAATCTCTTACCACACTTTGGGGGTACGGGATTCAGTTCCGGTCACCTCATTGCAGGAAGTATGTGGACGCTGTGGAGAGGGGGCAGAGGAGATTCACCAGGACAGGATCAGAGAATGGGGCTTATGAGGTCAGGTTGGCAGAGCCAGGTCTCTTTGGAGAGAAGGATGAGAGGAGACTTGATAGAGGTTGACAAGATTCTGAGAGGCAGAGATCGGGCAGACGGCCAGTGCCAGTTTCCCAGGGAAGGGGTAGCAAACCCCGGAAGATGTCTGTTCAAAGTGAAGGGGAGACGTCAGGGACAATATTTTTACACAGAGAGTAATGGGGGCTTGGAATGCATCGCCAGGGATGTTGGTGGAGGCTGGAACAATAGGGGCATTCAAAAACAACTCTTAGGCATACAGATGTGAGAAGAATAGAGGAGTTATGGGTGTGAGGAGGGGAGAGTTGGATTGGAGGCAGGACAGAGGCTTTTTCCCCAGGGTTGAAACTCCAGTTCAAACCACCGGCAGCCCCAAACCTCACGGTCGTGAGGCCCCTTCGCCCTCATGCCAGATCCGACCCCTGGTCCCCGGGGACCAGTCCCCCGTGACCTGGGTGGGCCCTTCAGTGAGGAGGTACTGTTCTAGATGGTAAACACGCGGAAGCACCGGAGAAACTCGGCAGCTACCCCCGAGCATCTGGAAGAGGCGAAGATTCGTGACCAGGCCTGAAACGGCTAACACGAGGTGGGGGGGGCAGAGTGGGAGTAAGTATGGGGGGGGGTGGCAGTGGGTGGGGGGTGTAAGAGGTTGTTTCTTCCTCTTTGTCAGGAGTTTGATACCCCTGGCCAATTTCTAGAGATGTGGTGGAAAGTACAGGGACACCAATTGCCCTGCAAAAGGGAGCAGACACAGCCCAGGGTGTCACAAGCAAAACCCCCTCCCCCGCCATCGCGAATGCCTACAGGGGATGCTGCCGTCGGGAGAGCAGCGGCGATCATCAAGGATCCACTTGACCCACTGCTGCCGCTGCTGCCGGGGAAGAGGCCCAGGTGCCCCAAGGCTCACACCCACCAAGGTCAGGAACAGCCGCTCCCTCTCTACCTCAACGACAAACTCATTTAAGAGCTTCCACAGGGAAGTGAATGTCAGGGGGTTGTACATGACGTCGTGTATGTGCTCTGACTCCGAAATCTTCGCACAGAGAGGGGTGGGTGTGTGGAATGCATTGCCAGCACCGGTGGTGAAGGCAGGGACAATGGGCCCTGTGAAGAAATGGTATCAGTCAGCACAACGTGTGATGGGCCCAAAGGACCTCAAAACCCAGCAGCAACGGAAATTCACTAAGACAAATGGTTACTTCGTTTCTCCAGCACTTGTGTGTATTTGTTACTGAAGCAAAAGTTACTTTTAATTTTCGTTAAACATAAAAACAGGATCAAACTCTAACTTATTACTATTAACTTAACCCCTTTTAATTCTAAGCGCATGTGTGTACAAGTTCAAAAAAAGTTATTTGATTCACTGTCCAATCTCACTCCTCCAGGTTCATCGGTATCAGACGATTCTTATTCTGTGCACAGAGTTTAGCATTTTTGAATCTTCACCAGGCTCTGGTGCTTGAAAGGTAAATAGTTACTGCTCAGGAAGGCTCTCATTGGTTTTCAGAGAGAGAGATTTATTGCTCGTTGAACACAACAGACTCCTTCCGATCAGTGTTTTGCAGAAGAAACTTGCCCCATCAGGGTTTTACAGATGATGACCTCTTTCTTTCAGGTCACCACAGAGTTCCTTTTTGTTTCTCTTATTTCAAGTGAAACATTAGACAGCCAGTACCACTCCTCTTGTATGGACCACAAGGGCTTTGAACTGGCTGAACTCAGAACTCACAACCAAAATGGGTTTCTTTCCACAAGTTTGCCAGCTTGTCCTGTTCCAGCCCCAGCTGCTGCTGAACTGTAGAACTGAATTCTCCCTCTCTCTGAAGCCGCTTTCAGGTGGCCAGAATACCTTGATGTAAAGCCGCCTATTCTACCCGAATGTGACTGTCAGGAGGCCTCCTGAAAGCAAACCTGGGCCCAAGGAGGGAGTCCTCACCCAACCCTCCTCAGGGAGGTGTATACTCTGCTTCAGGGTGCTCCCCCCGAGGCACCTGAAAGCAGCAGCGGCTGCCAGGGGGTGGGCTGATGACGTTGCGGTGACGCCATCAGCCTGAGATGCTTTGGTGCGATTTTTGAAAAACTGGAGCATGTGCAGGCTCAGAGTTTACAGTCACATTTTTTGGTCCGTTAGAGGCATTTCTCTTCTCTGGTCTGGGCCTGCCATGATCCTGTGTTCCTTTCTGCTTCAGTTTCGACGCGCTGCAAATGAAACAACAGCAGGCGGGACGATGGCCTCAGTTGACAAGAGCCGATGTTTGCTCCGAGGCGCCTCTCCTGCAGCCGGCCCTTTCAGGTGCCACAACAGCGCCTTCAGCATTGCCACCTGAACGTCAATTTGAATACACCACAACCGCTTCTGCAGGCGCATTCTCAGAGCGATTGCACTTGAAAGCGGCTTCTCTCTCTCTCTCTCAGAAAAAGCCACATGACCCTCTTAGAACAGCCAACTGCACTCAGACAGACTGCAGCTCTGGACCTAATCTTCCAAGTTCATTCATCTGTTGCTTTCCAGAACAATAATCCATTACTCCATAGCATGTATAATTAACTCCTACTACTGAAGTCCTTATGGGCCTCCTTCAAAGGCACCCAGAGCTTGGACTGTCTGGCTTGAGCAGAGGTCTGGCATTTTAAATGAGATGTGTTTTGAAGTGTTTGTATGTGACCTACACTAAAAAAAACCTGCCACAATCTCTCCCTTAAAACATATCTATATACAATATAAAATATAACATAATCTGTCACAAACGCTGTTACAGCGACCGGGGTCCGAACCCTGCGCCGTCTGCCAGGAGTTGGTATGGGTTCCCCATTCCCACCCTGGGGGCTCCTCCCGCTGTTCAAAAAAACACATCGGGAGTGTAGGTTAAATCGGGCAGCTCGGACACACGGGCCGAAATGGCCTGTTACTGCCCTGAATGTCTACATTTTTAAGAATAAAACTCCCCACAGGTCTGTGGAACTGAGAAAAATGCAGGGTGATGCAGTTGGGAAATTCTAGCCAGTTGGTGATTGGGTCTGCAACCGCACTGAGGGCCGAAGAGCCTGGCCTGTGCTGTGGGTTCCTGTGTTCAAAATTCCTGCACCGTGAGATATTCCACCCCCTCCCAGATTCTGGAATTTGGGGCAAACTGCAAAGAGCCGAGAACACAATGGAGTTCTTTGTCCTGTAAATCTCTGAACTGTGAAGTGCCTTTCATGCAAATGACCCTGGCAGAAGGACATGTATTGTCCGGCTGGAGGGACACACTCACTTCACACAGGGACACAGCCCAGTCCCGCTGTACAGGGTGGGCATGATCTGTGCATTGTTACAATACACTCCAGTGGGAACACAGTCGCCACAACTAATGCACAGCTGTACTGTGGAGCGACATCCAAACACACCACCATTATTGGTGATCATACCCTCCCTCCCATTCCCACTCCCTTTCCCTCCCCCTCACTCCCTTTCTCCTTCTCCTTCCTTCCCTCTCTCCTCCTCCTCACCTTCCTTCACCCTCCCTCACCCCATCTCTCTCCCACTCCCTCCATCTCCCTTTCCCTTCCTTTCTCTCCTTCCTCCATATCTCTCCCTCCCTCCCACACCCTCCGTCTGCCTCCCTTCTCTCTCTCCCCCTTTTCTCCCTCCCTCTCCCTTCTTCCCTTCGTCTCTCACATGTCCCATTCTCCCCCTCACACTCTCTCCTGTCCCCTCCCTCTTCCACCCCTTCCTTCTCTACCCTTCTCTCACATCCATGCCCCCTCCCTTTTCCTTCACTCTCCCCATCCCATTCCCTCCCTGCCCCCAGGACTCCCCACCTCTCCCTCACACTTTTTTGCTTCTCTCTTCCCCTCTCTCCCAACCTCTCTACTCACTCCCCTCTCCTCTTCCCTCACTCTCCCAACCCCTCTACCCACTCACTCTCCCTCTCTCCTAACCCCTCTAGCCACTCTTCCCTCCCCTCACTCTCTCCCAACCCCTCTACCCACTCTGCCTCTCCCCTTCTCTCTCCTAACTCCCAATTCCCTCTCTCCCAGCCCCCAGGATGATCCCAGATTAGGTCCCCTCCCTCCCCCACCACTCTCTCCCACCCTCCCCTAACACTCACTCTCCTAACCCCTCCACCCATTCCCCCTCTCCCCTCCCCTCACTCTCTCTTCTCCACTGCCCCCCCTCTGCTGATCCCAGATCTCCTCCCTTTGAACCTCTTCAGGGGAGTTTTCCTCTCATTTCCCCCACCCACCCAGGATCTCCCTCCTGATCCCAGTGGATGCTCCCAAGCCCAGAAAGTGAATCCCTTGCCAGCATGTGCCAGGAAGGCAGGGTCACAGGTAAGAGGGGTGACACAGAAACAGGAACATTTCACTGAGCTTCCAACCTGTTTACTCAACCCTGGCCTTTACGTAAATTAAGGGAATTATTAATTGCTTCTGGGAGAAGCTGGCTCATCGTAAACACCTCAATCAGGAATCGGCCAGTTTGAACACGAATCGGCCACGAGATTCCAGAGAGTTGGCAGGGGGAGAGGGGACTGATGTTTGTCTCGTTCTCTGCTGCTTCTGACTGGTGAACTGTTCGATTCACCCCACACCCGTTCCCCAGATACCCCTGTCAGAGGGTACGGAGACAGGGAGGGGTGTAGGGGTCCGGAGGGGGTTACAGAGATGGGGAGGGGTGTAGGGGACCACACGGGGTTACAGGGACTGGGATGGGCTGTGGGGGACCAGATGGGTTACAGAGACAGGGATGGGGTGTGGGGGACCAGACGGTAGTGAGATCCCTGTAGGTTGAGACAGGAAGTTGGTGGATGAGCTGAATCAGTTCCAGCTGATGCAACCTGCTTGTCTCGTGTTCTTGAAGACCTGTCAGACATGTTTTGAGTGAGACAACATCTCCTTTATGGAAAACATCAGCTGGTTTCTGAATCATAACCCAGTTTCATTATTTATCTCTGTGAGGTGCTTCATAGGTTGGATCAGATTTGACAAATATTATTCATAACAAAATCACCAAAATGACGAAAATGGTCATGATTCTTGTCTCGCTAAAATTTGGAGACAAACGAACAAAAAGTTTCCAAATCCAGCAGTTGCAGGAATGCTGAGATAAAAACGTGTGTCTGAACCCGGGAGTGTGTGATGGGATGGTGCGGAGGGAGCTTCACTCTGTGTCTGACCCCGGGGGTGTGTGACAGGACAGTGCGGTGGGAGCTTCACTCCGTGTCTGACCCTGGGGGTGTGTGACTGGACAGTGCAGTGGGAGCTTCACACTGAGTCTGACCCTGTCAGACCCCGGGAGTGTGTGATGGGACGGTGTGGAGGGAGCTTCACTCAGCGTCTGACCCCGGGAGTGTGTGATGGGACGGTGTGGAGGGAGCTTCACTCCGTGTCTGACCCCGGGAGTGTGTGATGGGACAGTGCGGAGGGAGCTTGACTCCGTGTCTGACCCCGGGAGTGTGTGATGGGACAGTGTGGAGGGAGCTTCACTCAGCGTCTGACCCCGGGTGTGTGTGATGGGACAGTGCGGAGGGAGCTTCACACTGGTTCTTACCCTGGGAGTGTCTGATGGGACGGTGTGGAGGGAGCTTCACTTCTGTGTCTGACCCCGGGAGTGTGTGATGGGACGGTGTGGAGGGAGCTTCACACTGTGTCTGACCCTGGAGTGTGTGATGGGACGGTGTGGAGGGAGCTTCACTTCTGTGTCTGACCCCGGGAGTGTGTGATGGGACAGTGCGGAGAGAGCTTGACTCCGTGTCTGACCCCGGGAGTGTGTGATGGGACAGTGCGGAGGGAGCTTGACTCTGTGTCTGACCCCGGGAGTGTGTGATGGGACAGTGTGGAGGGAGCTTCACTCCGTGTCTGACCCCGGGAGTGTGTGATGGGACGGTGTGGAGGGATCTTCACTCTCTGTCTGACCCCGGGAGTGTGTGATGGGACGGTGTGGAGGGAGCTTCACTCAGCGTCTGACCCCGGGAGTGTGTGATGGGACGGTGTGGAGGGAGCATCACTCCGTGTCTGACCCCGGGAGTGTGTGATGGGACAGTGCGGTGGGAGCTTCACTCCGTGTCTGACTCCGGGAGTGTGTGATGGGACAGTGCGGTGGGAGCTTCACTCCGTGTCTGACCCCGGGAGTGTGTGATGGGACAGTGCGGTGGGAGCTTTACTCCGTGTCTGACCCCAGGAGTGTGTGATGGGACGGTGCGGTGGGAGCTTCACTCCGTGTCTGATCTTGGGAGCGTGTGATGGGACAGTGCAGAGGGAGCTTCACTCTGTGTCTGACCCTGGGAGTGTGTGATGGGATGGTGTGGAGGGTGCTTCACTCCGTGTCTGACCCCGGGAGTGTGTGATGGGACGGTGCGGAGAGAGCTTCACACTGGTTCTGACCCCGGGAGTGTGTGATGGGACAGTGCGGTGGGAGCTTCACTCCGTGTCTGACCTCGGGAGTGTGTGATGGGACAGTGCGGTGGGAGCTTCACTCCGTGTCTGACTCCGGGAGTGTGTGATGGGACTGCGGTGGGAGCTCAACTCCGTGTCTGACCCCGGGAGTGTGTGATGGGACAGTGCGGTGGGAGCTTTACTCCGTGTCTGACCCCAGGAGTGTGTGATGGGACGGTGCGGTGGGAGCTTCACTCCGTGTCTGATCTTGGGAGCGTGTGATGGGACAGTGCGGAGGGAGCTTCACTCTGTGTCTGACCCTGGGAGTGTGTGATGGGATGGTGTGGAGGGTGCTTCACTCCGTGTCTGACCCCAGGAGTGTGTGATGGGACGGTGCGGAGAGAGCTTCACACTGGTTCTGACCCCGGGAGTGTGTGATTGGACAGTGCGGTGGGAGCTTCACTCCGTGTCTGACCTCGGGAGTGTGTGATGGGACAGTGTGGAGGGAGCTTCACTTCTGTGTCTGACCCCGGGAGTGTGTGATGGGACAGTGCGGTGGGAGCTTTACTCCGTGTCTGACCCCGGGAGTGTGTGATGGGACGGTGTGGAGGGAGCTTCACTCCGTGTCTGACCTCGGGAGTGTGTGATAGGACAGTGTGGAGGGAGCTTCACTTCTGTGTCTGACCCCGGGAGTGTGTGATGGGACAGTGCGGTGGGAGCTTCACTCCGTGTCTGACCCCGGGAGTGTGTGATGGGACAGTGCGGTGGGAGCTACACTCCGTGTCTGACCCCGGGAGTGTGTGATGGGACGGTGCGGTGGGAGCTTTACTCCGTGTCTGACCCCGGGAGTGTGTGATGGGATGGTGCGGTGGGAGCTTCACTCTGTGTCTGACCCCGGGAGTGTGTGATGGGACAGTGCGGAGGGTGCTTCACTCCGTGTCTGACCCCGGGAGTGTGTGATGGGACGGTGTGGTGGGCCCTTCACTCCGTGTCTGACCCCGGGAGTACGTGGGGTGCTCCTTCTGGCTTTGCCATTTCTGTTTGAGGAATCGCTGGTTTGACTGTGTCGTTCGGTACAACACCATCTACAAATTTGCTAATTTTACCATGGTAGAGCATTGAATAACAAGGGCAGATGAGACAACATACAGGAGGGAGATTAAAAATTTGGATGGACGGCGCACCAATGACAACCTTGCATTCAATGTCAGCAAAACCAAGGGGATGATTGTTGACTTCATGAAGGGAACATCAGAGGTGGACGATCCAGAGATCACTAGGGGATCAGGGGTGGAGAGGGTGAGCAAATTTAGAGTTACTATCTCAGAGGATCCTTCCCGGACCAAACACACATGAAAAAAGCTGGTTGGCGCCTTTACTTCTTCAGGAGTTTGTGGAGGTTCGGTACAACACCGGAAACCCTGGAAAATTTCTACAGAGGTGTGGTGGGAATTGTGCTGACCGGCTGTATCACGGTCTGGTACAGGGTCACCAATGCCCCTGAGTGTAAAGCCCTCCAAAAGGGAGTGCGTCACGGGCAAAACCCTCCCCAACTTCAAGAACATCTACGGGGAGTGCAGTCGTCGGAGAGCAACAGCAAACAGGATCCACGCCACCGAGCACACGCTCTGTTCCCGCTGTTGGTGTTGGTGCCACAAGACTCGCACCCCCCAGGTTCAGGACCCTCAACAACCAACTCAATCAGGAACTCGTTTAAAGACTCTTAATGTGCACTTTATTGATCTCTCTGTGTTGCAGTCAGTTTGTTTACATTTCTTCATTTGTTTACAATGTATACATTGTGTCCAGGTAGTTCTGTCTGACCCACAGGATAAAGAATCTTGGGGTTGTACGTGCTGTCATTTGTGTTATCTGAAATTGGAACTTTCTAAGGCTGTCTGATAGGAGTTTATGGGTGACCCCCCCCCCCAAATTCCAGGGGATGATGGGGCTACAGAGCGATGCGGAACTTTGATTATTATGCAGAGGACTTTCTTCAGGGCTTGTGTGTCTGTGGTTGTGCCATCAAAGAGGTTTCAATTACTGTCTGGGAATTGGAGATAACGCGATAGATTTGAACCAAGTTTTCATCCAATTCTCAAGCTAAGATTAAATTTCTTATCATAAAACAGTGCTGTATTACATGAAATGTCCTGTTTACCTGCTGCAAGGTGGACAGATTCACCAGTGGCAGGAATGGCCGAAGCAACTCTAACAGAGAGTTAAGAGGATGAGCCTGTTCCCACAGAGATCGCTGGAAGGAGACATCATTGGGATAAAGGGTAAGAAAATCTGCTGCCGATTGTGGAACGTGAATGGGATGTGTAGATCTCCTCAGGGAGGCTGGCGCAGCAGATGGGGGTGATATTCTGGCAGTGGGCTCTGCAGGTCGGCGGAAGGTGGTGTGGGGCGGGCACTGTCCAGATGTGGGTGTCCTCGTCCAAGTGACTGGGAGGGTTGGTGGTTTTCATCCACAGAAGAGCTGAAGGGGTCTCACTGAGGGTCTTCGTGGGACCCCTCCCTCCCCCTGACCTTGCTCCTGTCCTGGATACTCACCTTGCAGAAGGTGGGGTGAAGATTCATTGCAGGGGATTCCCGGGATGGAGAGTTTGAAGGCCAGTGCCCAGACTGGAGGCACAGAAAGGGGGCCACCCCCCCATCACTGAGTAAACGAGGTGGGAACTAGAACAAACCATCTCCTGGCATCTGGGGATGGTGAGGAGGGAATGGATGGTGAGGGAGGGGGTAGAGAGGAGGGAGGGAGGGGTGGGAAGAGGAGCGGAGGAGGGACGATGAAGGAGGGGATGGTGAGGAGGGAGGGGGAGTGATTGCAGAGAGAAATTTCCCTTCATTAACAACCCACCACCTCTATGAAATTGCTTTGCATTTACTGGGATCATACTGTGCACAGCCCCCACCCCATTGCATGGGGACAGACCACTGCAGCCAAGGGAGGTCTTAGCAAGGCAGCACTGCCTTCTGTCACCTGACGAGTTGAGCCATTGTCCCAAGACCCTGGGAACAGGATCGGATGTCTCTGCTGGAGATAAATTACAGGAGACAACAATGGTCGACCCACTTTCCTGGCTGTCGGCTTTTCAATCCCAGGGGGAGCTTGGAAGACAGACGGTGTTGATGCATCACATCCCCGAGCAATCTCCATGGCCCAAAGGGATTGGACTCTTCATTTCACCACACCCTGTGCTTCACCTCACACACAGAGTAAGGTTCAATATCCGTCAGTGCTGTCAATGGTGTTCTATAGAGCTGCAATCAATCCTCACCCACTGTGGGGGTCCTTCTTGTCACTGTGTAACACCCGCGGGGTTCAGTACTGGTAGGGACGAGAGTCTGTTGCTGTGTAACATTGGGGTACAGTACTGGTGGGGACGGGTCTGTTGCTGTGTAACACCGGGGTACAGTATTGGTGGGGATGGGTCTGTCGCTGTGTAACACCGGGACGGGTCTGTCACTGTGTAACACCGGGGTACAGTACTGGTGGGGATGGATCTGTCACTGTGTAACACTTGGGTACGGTACTGGTGGAGATGGATCTGTAACTGTGTAACACTGGGGTACAGTACAAGTGGGGACGAGTCTGTCGCTGTGTTCCTTTGGGGTATAGTACTGGTGGGGATGGGTCTATCACTGTGTAACAATGGGGTACAGTACTGGTGGGGACAGGTTTGTCCCTGTAACTCATCTATAGTAATGGTAGAAAAAAGTGGCAAAACAGGACAACACTGGTCAAACATCCTTTTAATTCTTCGAAAGAGTCACCGTTGAGAACATTGATAATCCGAGCCGCTTCGATCTCTGAAAAAGGAAAGGTTTATGTCGTTGATAAAAGTGTCTGTGCCTTGCATAGTATTGGTCTTCACTGAAGACAGTAGAGTCTCTTCACATTATGTACAAGGATCATCCGTTGTGGTCTGTGTTCCACAGAGCGATGGTTCGTCCTGGAGGTGTCCCGCTGCTCAGCATCAGGCATGTGGTTGTCCTGCGTATGGAGGTGCGCGGGTGGTCCTGCGTATGGAGGTGCATGGGTGGTCCTGCGTATGGAGGTGCATGGGTGGTCCTGCGTATGGAAGTGCGCAGGTGGTCCTGTGTATGGTGCGCGGGTGGTCCTGCGTATGGAGGTGTGTGGGTGGTCCTGCGTATGGAAGTGTGCAGTTTGTCCATCCTATGCAGGTTTGTGGTGGTCCTGCATATGGAAGTGTGTAGTAGTCCTGTGTATAAAGGTGTGTAGGTGGTCCTGTATATGGAGGTGTGAGTAGTCCTGCGTATGGAGGTGCGTTGAGGAATAGTCAGCTTAAGCAGCGATTCTAGCCTTAGAAAGGGATGGTCTGTCCGCTGATGGGATAGACGCTTGGTGGGAAGGGTGGTCCTAGATATAGCGACTAACCCCCCACCAAGACCCTGCGGTTCCTGGGATGATGAAATTCTGCCTCATGGCTTCCAACAGCAAGAGCGGTGGGGGGGGGGGGTATTCTCTGGTCAGAATTTCTCCCCATTCCTGGTGGGCCACCCAACCCCCACCCCTGTATAGGGTTTGGGATCCTGCCAGGAGAGGGGGAGTGGGGGGGCCCATTCGGGTGCATGGTGTAGCAATGACACCCCCGCACCCCCCTCAATGCCCCTCTCTCCCACACATCCTGAAGTGGCAGGTTGAGTGGGTCTGATGTAACATGGGCATCCTGAAAACCAAAGTTTGGGAGATTCTTCCCTCCATCCAATCCCAGTTCCCCACAGAAACGCCAAGTGAACTGAAAGAGGCCATTGGGCCCACTCCAGGATCCTATCCCCAATGGATGGGGGGGAGGGAAAAGTCCAACTCTCCATTTTCCAGTTGGATCTCCCGGATGTTCTGGGCCCTCCTGAAGTCTCCATGTCTCTCAGAGGTTATGCAGGGGTTTTGCCAAGGTCCAGGACGAGGGTGGGAGGCTGGAGGCTTCTGAACGTCGTACTGTTCCGTTTGGTTGATTGGAAGCTGGGAATCCTGTCCATCGACGGGAAGATCCACGCCCGGAAATGGACGGAAGGGGCTAGGGAAAGTTGTTCCAGGAAAGCAGGCAGAGTGATGCAAAGAGGTTCAATATCTACAGCCCTCCCTGTCTCTGTAACCCCTTCTTGTCCCCTGCACCCCTCCCTGTCTCTGTAACCCCTTCTGTCTGCAACACCCCTCCCTGACTCTGTAACCCCTTCTGGTCCTTCTGTCCCCAACACCCATCCCTGTCTCCGTAATCCCCTCCAATCCCCTGAACTCCTCCCTGTCTCTGTAACCCCTTCCAGTCCCTTACATCCCTCCCTGTTTCTGTAACTCCGGTCCCCTACACCCCTCTCTGTCTCTGTAACCCCCTCCAGTCCCCTACACTCCTCCCTGTTTCTGTTACCCTCTCCAGACCCCTACATCCCTGTTTTTGTTACCCCCTCTGGTCCCCTCCACCCTCCCTGTCTCTGTTGCCCCCTCTGGTCCCCTACACCACTTCCTGTCTCTGTAACCCACTCTGGCCCCAACACCCCTTCCTGTCTCTGTAAATCCTTCTGTCTGCAACACCCTTCTGTCTCTGTAATCCCCCCTCTGGCCCCACACCCCTCGCTGTTTCTGTTACCCCTTCCGGTCCCCTACACCCCTCCCTGTCTCTGTTAATCCCTCCAGTCCCCTATACCCTCCCTGTCTCTGTTATCCCCTCTGGTCCCCTACACCACTTTCTGTCTCTGTAAACCCCTCTGGCTCCCTGCACCCAGCCCTGTCTCAGTAACCTGCATTGGTGCCCTACACCCCTCCCTGCCTGTGTGTCCCCCTCTGGTCCCCTTCTGGACTCTGTAACCCCCTATTGTCCATAAATCAGTGCCTCTGACCTGACCTGATCTCCCTCTAACATCCCCCCACAAAAAAAAACAGCTGGCCCAGCCCTTTTCTGACCTCCCGGCTCTTCTCTGACCTCCCCAGTCTGACCATGCCACCATCTGACCTGATCTGTCCCTCTCTTCACTGACCAAGCCCTCTCACCCCCGATGTGATCCAGCATCCCTCTGACTCCCGACCACCCTCAGACCCCTGACCTCTGACCACTGACCTAACCAGGCCCTCTGACCCCTCACCAAACCAATAATGCTGCTTTGGTTAAACTTCCCCATTCCACAACATCCCCCATCCCCCCACTCCTACCACCACGACAGAACAGGACTGACTAACGGGATCCGCGGTTGAAAGAGAAGCAGAAGTGTTTCTGAGAAATAAAATCCAGCACAATGAGGTGACGGTCGGTGAACTAAGGGAGAGAACTGCCGCCGGGTGCAGCGGCCATTTTGTGTCTATCCCCATGGCCTCGAAGACACGGACAGCTCTGACGGCTTGTTTTTGTTTAAAATAAATCTTTTGTCTAGGGTTAATGCATTTGTGTGGGTGCAGGCTCCTGTGTCCCCCTTGGTGGATGTATTCACGCATGTCCGAGTATACACATGGATGCATTTACAGGCGTGGGGACACAGGTATGTGTATGTATGTGTACATGTGCTTTTTAAAGTGAAGTGTGTGTGTTTTCGTCTGTGTGTTTGTATCTGTTTGTATGTCTGTGTGTTAGTGTCTGTGTGTGTTAGTGTCTGTGTGTGTTAGTGTCTGTGTGTGTTAGTGTCTGTGTGTGTTAGTGTCTGTGTGTTTGTATCTGTTTATGTGTATGTCTGTGTGTGCATGCCTGTTTGTGTCTTTGCCTGTGTGTATGTCTTGTCTGTGTGTGTGCCTGTGTGTGTATGTGCCTGTGTGTGTTTGTGTCTGTGTGACTGTCTGTGTAGTGTGTCTCTGTCTTTGTGTGTGTTCATGTTTGCATGGAGCACATGTTCATCTGTGTGCACTGGGTTTTCACACGTGTTCATCTTTGTGTGCATAAATGTGGCTTGTTACTGTGTAAATGCTCCTGCATGTAAAGGTGCACATGAGTGTGCATGTGACAAATGGGGTGTGTATAAGAGTGTGTGTAGGAGTGCTTATGCGTATGTATTGTGTGCACGCACATGGTGCGTTTGTGCGCGTACATGTGCTGGTGGTGCGTTGGCAGAGGTGTTCGTGTTAGTGTATGTGTTTTGTCGTGTTTGAGTTGGTGTAAGTGTTGTGCTCGTGTTGGGTTTGTGTGGTGTGTGTGTGTGTGTGTGTGTGTGTGTGCGTGTCGTGCTCTCTGCAACTTCGACCTGTTTGCCGTGGCGATTAATCCTCCGTCCTGTGTGCGATGTGTTTCACGGAGAGGTGTGTCCGGGGGAGCCCTGGGTGGGGAGTGGGGGGTCCTGAGCCAATCCCCCAGGACCATGACCCACTCCCACCCCCCCACGGGCATTCACTAGGAGGTGACGAGGGTCCGGAGCAGCAGCAGGGATAACACGATGGTCAGTCGCAGCTGTGAGGGGGTGGGAGTACTCCCACTGACACTGCGCTCCAACTTGGGGAGCTCCTGTGTGAAGTCATCTGTCACTGGTGGGGGGTGAGGAGGGAGAGATGGGCGAGATGGGGGGGGGGGAGAGTTGGAAGAGAGAGAAAGAGGTGGGAGAAGAGGGGTGGGAAAAGAGGGGGAGAGAGCAGAAACAGTCAATCCTCCCATTCCCTCAACCCAAACCCCTCTCCCCCTCCATGCCCTCCTTCCCACAGCTGCCCCTCCCGCTCCCCATTGCCCACTTCCCCCTCTCCCTCCCGATACTCACCAAGATCCTTTACGCTCTTCACCCCGTGTCCCACGGTTAGCGGAGGAGGGGTGGGATCCAGCGTTTCACTCGGTCGGGGCGCTGTCAGGGGGAAGATGTCAAAGGATAAAGTTTAACAGCTTGAAGGTTTGGAGAAGGCAAAGGGGGCAGGCGGTGAGGAGGAAGAAGGATGGAGGGGGAGATGAGGAGGGAGTAGTCAGGGCAATGGGGAAGAGGAAGGTGTGAGAAGGGGTGAGTAAAGGGGAGGCTGAAGGGGTTAGGGGAGACTGAGAAGGAAAGGGGAGAGACGGGAAGAGAGAAGGGGAGAAGGTAAAGGGGGAATGGGGAGGGGAGAAGGAGAAAAGGGGAGGGGAGAAGGAGAAAAGGGGAGAGGAAGGGGGTGGGTAGAAGGGGGTGGGGGTAAAGGGAGAAAGGGAAAGAGGAGAAGAGGAAAGTGGAGAAAGGGAAAGGGAGGGAGAGAAAGGGAAAGGGGAGGGGGAGGTGGAAGGCAAAGGGAGGGGGAAAGATGAAGGCAAGAGGTCACCATCAGACACTCACAGGTTGCACAGCAGACAAAGACTTTCATCCTCAGACATTTCCGTCCATGGTGGTGGGTTGGAGTGGCTGCAGAGGGAGGGAAGGAGGAGGGTTAAATAGAATCCCCATTCCCTCACCTCCAATGCCTCTCACCCCCTCCCTCAGTCTCTCCACCTCATCTCCCCCTGGACACTCACACATGTAGTAATACTCCTGGCCGACGGCGAACTCGTAGCCCAGCGAGAAGGCGCTGAACCTCTGGAACTTCTCGGAGAACCTGACGGGGTTGTGTGGGGAGCGGGAGGGACGGCACTCCCAGCGTTTGGTGCCCAGGCTGTGGTTACAGCTGAGGTAGCCCTGGTAGTTCACCATGTAGAGGACATAGGACTCCGGCCTGTGGTGGGCCTGCGGGCTGTCCAAGTGGGGGCAATAGATGTCCAAGTAATCGTTCACGTTCACCGTCACCATGTAGCCCTCGCTCCTCAGGCTGTGGAAACAAGAGACGCATATTGACTACCGGCACCAGGGAGGTGCTGTGGGGCAGGCATTGAGGAAGGAGGGGCAGGGAGGAGAGAAGGAATGGTAAGGAGGGAGGGTGGAGGGAGGAGGTAGTGAGGTGGGAGGGAATGGTGAGGTGGAGGGGGTGGTGAGGTGGGAGAGGGTGAGGGAAGGGGTGTTGAGGAGGGAGGGGGTGAGAGAGGAGGGGCAGGGAGGGGGCTGGTGAGGAGGGAGGAGGGAGGAGGGAAGAAGGAGGGGGAAAAGGCAGGGGAGGAGAGGAGGGAGGAAGGGGCAGGGGAGGAAGGGGCAGGGGAGGAGAGGAGAGAGGAAGGGGAAAGGAGAGGAGAGAGGAAGGGGCAGGGGAGGAGTGGAGGGGAAGGGGCAGGCCAACAGGTAAGAGGTTGTTGGTGGGTACAGGTGGGAGGGTAGAAGGTGGGGAGAGGCCCATCACACACTCCCAGGGTCAGAGGGGACTCGAGAGGGAAGGTGGTGGGGAGCTAGAGGAGAGGCGAGAGAAAGACCATACGAGGTTCGAAGGGGCAGTGTAACACAAAAGTCTGCGGATGCCGGGATTGTAGTAAAAACGCAGAAATGTTGGTGAAGCTCAGCCGGTCTCACAGCGACTGTAGTAGATAAAGACATCTTACCAACATCTCGGGCCTGAGTCCTTCAAGGTCAGGGTTTTAAAAATTATACGTACAGCATGGTCACAGACCCTTCTGCTCCACGAGCCCTTGCCGCCCAAATATATCAGTGAACCTCCAAACGGAATACTAGAGCAAATTAACGCAGACTCGAAAGGCCAACATGGCCTGTTTCCGCTCCATTAATGGTTATATGGTTATATATGGTTAACAGTAAGTTCAGCCCACGACGCTCGGCCAACTTGTATACCTAACAAAACTAAACCCTCCCTACTCCATCACCATCTAGTTTTCTTTAATCCATGCGTCTGAATGCCCCTAATGTTCCAGCCTCCACCACCACCCCTGGCAAGGCATTCCAGGCACATGGCATCTTCCAGCTGCGCAGAGATCCAGGAGCATCAGGGCCAGCACCACCAGACAGAGGAACAGCTTCTTCCCACGGGCAGTGAGGACGCTGAACGACCATCACACTGACCATCCGAGACTCTTACATTCATCAAATAATACTTATTTAGTCCTGTATCAGAGTTGTCTGTACGTGTGTTCTGTTTGGGTGTGTGTCTGTGTGTTTTGCACTGACTGGAGAATGCTGTTTCATCGGGTTGTACACGCGCAATCAAATTACAATACACTTGACTTGACCTTTGCAGTGTCGGCTTCCTCCTGGAGGTGTCTCTTGAAGATGCCTGCAATGGCAATTCATAAATTTGTTCCGTGATAGGAGGGGAGGAGAGGGTAATCAGGGTGGGGTAAAAGGCAGCACTGCAGAGCAGTCTGTATTTTGGGACTTGATAAACCTTCAGTACCGGATGGCATCAGGAGGGGGAGCTGGATGTCCATGGCAGAAACATCTCCCCATCTCCAAGATGCCTGAAGTTTCAGGTGATTAGGAGAGGGGAGGTTTTATCAAAAAGCAATAGGATAGACACAGAGTGAAACTCCTTCTGCACCGTCCCATCACACACTCCCAGGGTCAGTCACAGAGTGAAGCTCCCTCCGCACCGTCCCATCACAGACTCCCAGGGTCAGACACAGAGTGAAGCTCCCTCCGCACAGTCCCATCATACACTCCCGGGGTCAGACACAGAGTGAAGCTCCCTCCGCACCGTCCCATCACACACTCCCGGGGTCAGACACAGAGTGAAACTCCCTCCGCACCGTCCCATCACACACTCCCAGGGTCAGACACAGAGTGAAATTCCCTCCGCACTGTCCCATCACACACACCCGGGGTCAGACACAGAGTGAAGCTCCCTCCGCATCGTCCCATCACACACTCTTGGGGTCAGACACAGAGTGAAGCTCCCTCCGCACTGTCCCATCACACATTTCCGGGGTCAGACACAGTATGGGCAAGGATGGCACTGATACAGGAATAGTGATACTGGGAACCGTGTGTGGTCTCAGGAAGGTACAACATGGGTTCACACCAGTTCAATGGCATTTTATTGCTCCTCCCTTCCCCCATGTTCCAGGAGATTCCTGAGTAATGCAATGCAGATCTGATGGAAATGGGGAACAGACTCAATGGGCCAAATACATCAGAGCAGAAAGAGGCTATTCGGCCCATCGAGTCTGCCCCGTCATTTAATCATGAGCTGGTCCATTTCCCCACTCAGTCCCACTGCCTGGCCCTCTCCCCAAAACCTTTGTTGCCCTGGCAAATCAAACCCATCAATCTCTCCCTTAAATACACTCAATGACCCGGCCTCCACAACTGCCCGTGGGAACAAATTCCACAGATTCAGCACCCTCTGGCTGAAGAAATTCCTCTGCATCTCTGTTCCAAGTGGATGCCCTTCGATCCTGAAGTTGTGCCCTCTTGTCCTAGACTCTCCCACCTTGGGGAACAATCTTTCCACATCTCCTCCGTCCATGCCTTTCAACATTCAAAATGTTTCAATGGTTCCCCCTTTCTCAGGCAATGGCTTGCGTTGTTCTGGGTACATTGACAGAACGTGCTGGTGGCAGGGGGGGGGGGGCGAAGAGATAGAAGGAGCGGGAGAGAGAGAGATACCCTTCCACAGTAACTTCTTGTTTGCTCAGATGTTCCAGATGTTGGGAACCATGCCCTGATAGAACCATAGAACATTACAGCACAGATGTTGGAAATACCTAATATTCCAAAAGTTGTGGACCCCTTGCCCTGATGTTCCCTCACATTCCAACAATGAGAAGAGACCCATCTCTGCTAACCTTGCCTCATGGGACACATTCTCCAACCCAGACAATACCTGGGTAAATATACTCAAGCACCTGATTCGAATGGGGGAAGTGACAAAGAATGTAGAGGGAATACTACATCAGCCAGGATTCAATGGGCTGAACGACATAATTCTGCTGCGAGATCTGATGAACGTATTGCAGCAGAGGGGGTTTCAACGGAAACATCGACCGTTCTCCCCCCACTGACGCAGCTTGACCACCCCCTCCAGTGGCAGAGGGGTATTACCCTCACACCCCCAACATCAGGCTGTGCACAGGGAGGATGCCAGACGGGGAATCTGACACGAGATTTCTTTCTGGCAACTTAACGGCTCCTTTTTGAAGAGTTTGATGCAGCATTGCTGACCATGACAGAGTGGTGGTTGTGGGGGGGTGGGGATATTTGGGTCTGATGACAGATATGTCCCCTCTCTCTCTTACCCAACCTCCCCTTTTCCTCACTCCCTCCCTCCCTCTCCCAGAATCTACCCCTCCCCATTTCTCTCTCTATCTTGGTCCCCTATCTCTTTCAAACCAGCTTCCATCCTCCCCCTCTCATTTTCATCATCTTCCCCTTTGCCCCCTCTTTCTCTTGCATGTTCTCTCCTTCTCCCTCTCCCCCCACCCTTAAATATTCATTCATACTCAGTTTCTCCTCCCCTAACACTTGTTTGTCTCTTTCTTTCTTCTCCTCCTCCCTACCCACACAGGAGCTCTAATGGATGGACACAGACATGCACTCTCTCTCATACATACACACACACACATATAGACAGACATATACACATACCGGGGGTCTTATGGAGGCGCGCACACAGACTCACACACCCCACAGGCAGGCACATGCCCCACAGACACACACCACCCCCTCTCTCTCTCTCTCTCTCTCTCTCTCTCACACACACACACACCACCCTCTCACATACACACAAACCCCACAGACACATGCACACACGCGCGCGCGCGCACACACATCTGGGGCGCTTATGGAGACACACACACACACACACACACACACACACACACACACACACACACACACACACACACACACACACACACACACACACACACACAGGAAATGATGGACACTCACACTCACACTCACACTCACCCCATGGGTCAATGTGCAACATCTTCCAAAGACACTTGCTGAAGAAATCGGAATAAAAAATTCACAGCCACTCCAACTATGCAGAGAACAAAATGGGTGAGTGAGACATGTCCAGACTGGGAAGGGCAGGAGTGGATAGGCCTCGCTCCTTTCTTATACCCCTCTCCAAGGACTGTAAATGTAGAGTTAGATGACAATAAACTTGAACTTCGAGGAAGCCAGTATTGATTTCAAACTCACCTGGATTCCACATACCTGGATCAGCCTACCACAGGGAAACCTTCTCTAATCACCCCATCGATGCCTCTGTAGATAACATCTACTACTTCAGCCTCATCAACCTTCGCCCCAGAAACCTCCATCTAACTTGGAAGGCACAGGGTGTCCCTCACAAAATCCACCCTGAAGCAGCAAAGCCCTCCCCCCATCCATCAGTAAACAAGTCCCACAGGCATGGCAGAGTCATCGTGACCCAGACCAAGCACTCCATGCCACAAGGTCAGATGTCAAAGGGCACCACCACTGGCAGACTGAGGCTACATCCCGGGCTCTGTGGCTGGGTGGGATGGAGATATCCAAATGTTTTATTCACAAAACAAAGGAACACATCGCTCCTTCATGCTCCAGTGGATGTCTCCCTGGTTGTGGGAGCTGGATAGAACTGATGCTTCCTGTGCAAGTCCGAGGGAGGGTGATTCATAGGGACTGGTGGCACAGAAACAGTTGCAGCCCCCCGAACCAGCACTGACTCTATAAACCCCTCCAGTCCCCTACAGCCCTTCCTGACTATAACCTCCTTCTGTCCCCTACACACCTCCCTGACTCTGTAACCCCTTCCGGACCCCTACACCCCACGCTGTCTCTGTAACCCCCTCCAGTCCCCCACACTCCTCCCTGTCTCTCTAACCCCCTCCAGTCCCCTACACCCTGTCTCCCTGTCTCTGTAGCACCATCCGGTCCCCTACATTGCTCCATCCCTGAAATCCCTGCAGACCCCAACATTCAATGTTAGTTTTAAGGGGGGTAACACCGGAACAGGCAATGAAGGGAGTGACATTTCTTCACTCCTGCATCCTGCCATCCACATGAATTAATTAATTCACAGAGAAGATCAACTGTGAGATGTGGATGTTTGCTGACAAGAACTAGAGTTGTCCAAGATATATCAACAGTAATTACAAGTTAGAGGTCACTGATGTATAGTGACACAGTGACAGACCCATCCCCACCAGTACTGTACCCCAGTGTTATACAGGGACAGATCCGTCCCAACCAGTACTGTACCACAGTGTTATACAGGGACAGATCCGTCCCAACCAGTACTGTACCACAGTGTTATACAGTGACAGACGCATCCCCACCAGTACTGTACCCCGGTGTTACACAGGGACAGACCTGTCCCCACCAGAACTGTACCACAGTGTTATACAGTGACAGACCCATCCTCACCAGTACTGTACCCCGGTGTTACACAGAGACAGACCTGTCCCCACCCGTACTGTACCCCAGTGATATACAGGGACAGATCCATCCCCACCAGTACTGTACCACAGTGTTGCACAGTGACAGACCCATCCCCACCAGTACTGTACCCCAGTGTTATACAGGGACAGACCCGTCCCCACCAGTAGTGTACCCCAGTGTTATACATTGACAGACCCGTCCCCACCAGTACTGTACCCCAGTGTTATACAGGGACAGACCCGTCCCCACCAGTACTGTACCCCAGTGTTATACAGGGACAGACCCGTCCCCACCAGTACTGTACCCCAGTGTTATACAGGGACAGACCGGTCCCCACCAGTACTGTACCCCAGTGTTATACAGGGACAGACCTGTCCCCACCAGTACTGTACCCCAGTGTTATACAGGGACAGACCTGTCCCCACCAATACTGTACCCAGTGTTATAGAGGGACAGACCTGTCCCCATCAGTACTGTACCCCAGTGTTATACAGGGACAGATCCATCCCCACCAGTACTGTACCACAGTGTTGCACAGTGACAGACCCATCCCCACCAGTACTGTACCCCAGTGTTATACATGGACAGACCCGTCCCCACCAGTAGTGTACCCCAGTGTTATACATTGACAGACCCGTCCCCATCAGTACTGTACCCCAGTGTTATACAGGGACACACCCGTCCCCACCAGTACTGTACCCCAGTGTTATACAGGGACAGACACGTCCACACCAGTACTGTACCCCAGTGTTATACAGGGACAGACCCGTCCCCACCAGTACTGTACCCCAGTGTTATACAGGGACAGACCTGTCCCCACCAGTACTGTACCCCAGTGTTATACAGGGACAGACCTGTCCCCACCAATACTGTACCCAGTGTTATAGAGGGACAGACCTGTCCCCACCAGTACTGTACCCCAGTGTTATACAGGGACAGACCCGTCCCCACCAGTACTGTACCACAGAGTTATACAGGGACAGATCCGTCCCCACCAGTACTGTACCCCAGTGTTATACAGGGACAGACCGGACCCCACCAGTACTATACCCCAGTGTTATACAGGGACAGACCCGTCCCCACCAGTAGTGTACCCCAGTGTTATACAGGGACAGACCCGTCCCCACCATTACTGTACCCCAGTGTTATACAGGGACAGACCTGTCCCCAACAGTACTGTACCCCAGTGTTATACAGGGACAGACCTGTCCCCACCAATACTGTACCCAGTGTTATAGAGGGACAGACCTGTCCCCACAAGTACTGTACCCCAGTGTTATACAGGGACAGATCCATCCCCACCAGTACTGTACCACAGTGTTGCACAGTGACAGACCCATCCCCGCCAGTACTGTACCCCAGTGTTATACAGGGACAGACCCGTCCCCACCAGTAGTGTACCCCAGTGTTATACATTGACAGACCCGTCCCCACCAGTACTGTACCCCAGTGTTATACAGGGACACACCCATCCCCACCAGTACTGTACCCCAGTGTTATACAGGGACAGACCCGTCCCCACCAGTACTGTACCCCAGTGTTATACAGGGACAGACCCGTCCCCACCAGTACTGTACCCCAGTGTTATACAGGGACAGACCTGTCCCCACCAGTACTGTACCCCAGTGTTATACAGGGACAGACCTGTCCCCACCAATACTGTACCCAGTGTTATAGAGGGACAGACCTGTCCCCACCAGTACTGTACCCCAGTGTTATACAGGGACAGACCCGTCCCCACCAGTACTGTACCACAGTGTTATACAGGACAGATCCGTCCCCACCAGTACTGTACCCCAGTGTTATACAGGACAGATCCGTCCCCACCAGTACTGTACCCCAGTGTTATACAGGGACAGACACATCCCCAACATTACTGTACCCCAGTGTTATACAGGGACAGACCCGTCCCCACCAGTAGTGTACCCCAGTGTTATACATTGACAGACCCGTCCCCACCAGTACTGTACCCCAGTGTTATACAGGGACAGACCCGTCCCCACCAGTACTGAACCACAGTGTTATACAGGACAGATCCGTCCCCACCAGTACTGTACCCCAGTGTTATACAGGGACAGACCGGACCCCACCAGTACTATACCCCAGTGTTATACAGGGACAGACCCGTCCCCACCAGTAGTATACCCCAGTGTTATACAGGGACAGACCCATCCCCACCATTAATGTACCCCAGTGTTATACAGGGACAGACCCGTCCCCACCAGTAGTGTACCCCAGTGTTATACATTGACAGACCCGTCCCCACCAGTACTGTACCCCAGTGTTATACAGGGACAGACCCGTCCCCACCAGTACTGTACCCCAGTGTTATACAGGGACAGACCAGTCCCCACCAGTACTGTACCCCAGTGTTGCACAGTGACAGACCCATCCCCACCAGTACTGTACCCCAGTGTTATACAGGGAGAGACCCGTCCCCACCAGTAGTGTACCCCAGTGTTACACAGTGACAGACCAGTCCCCACCAGCACTGTACCCCGGTGTCATACAGTGACAAACCTGTCGCCACAAGTACTGTACCCAGGTGTTACACAAGGACAGACCTGTCCCCACCAGTACTGTACCCTAGTGTTATACAGTGACAGACCTGTCCCCACCAGTACTGTACCACAGTGTTGCACAGTGACAGACCCATCCCCACCAGTACTGTACCGCAGTGTTATACAGGGACAGATCCGTCCCCACCAGTACTGTACCCCAGTGTTATATAGGGACAGACCCGTCTCCACCAGTACTGTACCCCAGTGTTATACAGGGACAGACACGTCCCCACCAGTACTGTACCCCAGTGTTATACAGGGACAGACCCGTCCCCACCATTACTGTACCCTAGTGTTATACAGGGACACACCCGTCCCCACCAGTACTGTACCCCAGTGTTATACAGGGACAGACCCGTCCCCACCAGTACTGTACCCCAGTGTTATACAGGGACAGACCCGTCCCCACCAGTACTGTACCCCAGTGATATACAGGGACAGACCCGTCCCCACCAGTACTGTACCCCAGTGTTATACAGGGACAGACCCGTCCCCACCAGTACTGTACCCCAGTGTTATACAGGGACAGACCCGTCTCCACCAGTACTGTACCCCAGTGTTATACAGGGACAGACCCGTCCCCACCATTACTGTACCCCAGTGTTATACAGGGACAGACCCCTCCCCACCAGTACTGTACCCCAGTGTTATACAGAGACAGACCCGTCCCCACCAGTACTGTACCCCAGTGTTATACAGGGACAGACCCGTCCCCACCGGTACTGTACCCCAGTGTTATACAGGGACAGACCCGTCCCCACCGGTACTGTACCCCAGTGTTATACAGGGACAGACCCGTCCCCACCAGTACTGTACCACAGTGTTATATAGGGACAGACCCGTCTCCACCAGTACTGTACCCCAGTGTTATACAGGGACAGACACGTCCCCACCCGGACTGTACCCCAGTGTTATACAGGGACAGACCCGTCCCCACCAGTAGTGTACCCCAGTGTTATACAGGGACAGACCCGTCCCCACCATTACTGTACCCCAGTGTTATACAGGGACAGACCCGTCCCCACCATTACTGTACCCCAGTGTTATACATTGACAGACCCGTCCCCACCAGTACTGTACCTCAGTGTTATACAGGGAGAGACCAGTCTCCACCAGTACTGTACCCCAGTGTTATACAGGGACAGATCCGTCTCCACCAGTACTGTACCCCAGTGTTATACAGAGACAGACCTGTCCCCACCATTACTGTACCCCAGTGTTATACAGGGACAGACCCGTCCCCACCTGCACTGTACCCCAGTGTTATACAGGGACTGCCCCGTCCCCACCATTACTGTACCCCAGTGTTATACAGGGACAGACCCGTCCCCACCAGTACTGTACCCCAGTGGTATATAGAGACAGACCCGTCCCCACCGGTACTGTACCCAAGTGTTATACAGAGACAGACCCGTCCCCACCGGTACTGTACCCCAGTGTTATACAGGGACAGACCCGTTCCCACCAGTACTGTACCCCAGTGTTATACAGGGACAGACCCGTCCACATCAGTACTGTACCCCAGTGTTATACAGGGACAGACCCGTCCCCACCAGTACTGTACCACAGTGTTATACAGGGACAGACCCGTCCCCACAAGTACTGTACCCCAGTATTATACAGGGACAGACCCGTCCCCACTAGTACTGTACCCCAGTGTTATACAGGGACAGACCCGTCCCCACCAGTACTGTACCCCAGTGTTATACAGGGACAGACCCGTCCCCACCAGTACTGTACCCCAGTGTTATACAGGGACAGACCCGTCCCCACCAGTACTGTACCCCAGTGTTATACAGGGACAGACCCGTCCCCACCAGTACTGTACCCCAGTGTTATACAGGGACAGACCCGACCACACCAGTACTGTACCCCAGTGTTATACAGGGACAGACCCGTCCCCACCAGTACTGTACCCCAGTGTTATACAGGGACAGACCCGTCCCCACCAGTACTGTACCCCAGTGTTATACAGGGACAGACCCGTCCCCACCAGTACTGTACCCCAGTGTTATATAGGGACAGTCCCGTCTCCACCAGTACTGTACCCCAGAGTTATACTGGGACAGACCCGTCCCCACCATTACTGTACCCCAGTGTTATACAGGGACAGACCCCTCCCCACCAGTACTGTACCCCAGTGTTATACAGGGACAGACCCGTCCCCACCATTACTGTACCCCAGTGTTATACAGGGACAGATCCGTCCCCACCAGTACTGTACCACAGTGTTATACAGTGACAAACCTGTTGCCACAAGTACTGTACCCCGGTGTTACACAGGGACAGACCTGTCCCCACCAGTACTATACCCCAATGTTACACAGTGACAGACCAGTCCCCACCAGCACTGTACCCCGGTGTCATACAGTGACAAACCTGTCGCCACAAGTACTGTACCCCGGTGTTACACAGGGACAGACCTGTCCCCACCAGTACTGTACCCCAGTGTTATACAGGGACAGACCCGTCCCCACCATTACTGTACCCCAGTGTTATACAGGGACAGACACGTCCCCACCAGTACTGTACCCCAGTGTTATACAGGGACAGACCCGTCCCCACCAGTACTGTACCCCAGTGTTATACAGTGAATGCTGATTATTGACCTCAGATAGACTACAATCTTTCAATGTTCTTGGATTTGCAGCTGAGCTTTGCTGACCACCCTCTGAACTTCTTCCTTGACAACTTATTCTGAATGCTGAACTTATTTCCACTGAATGGCTGCCTTTGCAGGATACCTCCAGTAAGGTAAACTTTTCAATGCCTGCTAGTCCACTAGGCACAAACACAAGGTGGCTTTCAGAAAGTTCCCTCCACAAATCACACCCCTTGGGAGGGCAGAATTTCTGTTTTGTCCTCAGATCTTGCAACTCCTGGGAAGGCTTCGCCATTTCCACGGCAACAGGTAGGCCAGAGTAGGCCGAAAAGCCTATCCCGACCCTCACTATGTTTAAATTATTCCTGTGATGGGCCCTCATGTTGAAAACCACCTTCCAAAAGATTCCTGTTTTGAAATGTGTTCTCAGAGAAGGAAAGGACTGTCTAATTTACACTGCGCTGTTTACTACTTTATCAGGTATTGTCACCTACGTTGGTCACACCCCAATGACTTACCACAGAGTGATCTATACTTTTTCCAACACGCTGAATCTCTAATTATATCCAGAGATGTCAAAATGGTAAATGGTGGCAGTTGTTGGAATACACTTTGTGAGAAATGGTTATGAACTGATGGGGACAACAAACGCTGCCTCCATTTTTAAAGGGATCCGTCACCTGTGTCTGGAGCACTCTGGGGTTCCCACTGTATCAATTGTCCCCTCCGCTTCTATGGAAACCGATTTGACTGGCGGATCCGCCTGGGGCGCCTGCATCCATTTCCAAGGGCCAGCTCGCAGGGAGAACCACCTCCCCAGGCACTCCTTGGCCTGGCCATCATTCAGTCTATGGACATATGAGCAAAAATAGGCTATTCAGCCCATTGAGTCTGCCCCACTATTTATTCATGAGCTTATCCATTTTCCCACCCTGCCTTCCCTCCATAATCTTTGATGCCCTGGCTAAATCAAGAACCCATTGATCTCTGCCTTACATACACACAATGACCCAGCCTCTACCACTGCCCGTGGCAACAAATTCCACAGATTGGCCACCCTTTGGCTGAAAAAATTCCCCTTTAAACCTGAAGTTGTGCCCTCTTATCCTAGACTCTCCCATCATGGGAAACAACCTTTCTATATCTACTCTGTCTATGCATGAGATTCCCCCCTCATTCTCTGATCTTCCAACGAGTACAGGCCAAGAGCTGTCAAACACCCCCCTCATATGAAAACCCTTTCATTCCCAGAATTATCTTTGTGAACATCTTCTCCAACATCAGAACATCCTTTCTTAAATGAGGAGCCCAAAACTGCTCACAATACTCCGGGTGGGGTCACACCAGTGCCTTATAGAGCCTCAACGTCACATCCCTGCTCTTATATTCGATTCCTCTTGAAACGAACGCCAGCATCGCATTTACTTTCTTCAGCACCGACTCAACCTGCCAGTTTACCTTCAGGCCGTCCTGCACGAGGATTCCCAGGTCCCTTTGCATCTGGGTATTTTCAATCTTCTGAGTGAAACACGATTAGGGTGTGATTTACAAAGATATATGCAAATCCTCCAGATGGTGAAAAGACCAGCTGAATTCCTCCAGCATTTTGGTGTTTTTACTATTTTCAATGTTCTCATTAAAAAAAAATTGGCTGCCCGTTTATTTTTTCCACTAAAGTGCACGACCATACATTTTCCACCATCATATTTCATTTGCCACTTCTCGGCCCTTTCTCCGAATCTATCCAAGTCCTTCTGCAGCCTCTCTGCTTCGACACGACCTGCCCCCTCCGCCAACCTTCGTATCATCTGCAAACCTGGCTGCAATGCCATTCATCCCACAATGTAAAAAGAAGTAGCCTCAACTCTGACCCCGATGGAACCCCACGAGCACCTGGAAGCCGACCAGAATAGGGTCCCTGTATGTCCACTCTCTGCTTCCTGCCCATCATACAATGCTCGACCCATGCTGGTATGTTTCCTGTCCTTAGTTTGTTAAAGTAGCCTTGTGTGCAGCACCTTGTCAAGGGCCTTCTGAAAGTCTAAATGCACAACATCTCCTTTATCCAGCCGGCTTGTCTACTGCCCAGTAGCACTAACATCTACTGTGATGAAATGCTTTGAAAGGATGGTCATGGCTTAAGCAAAGGACTGGACCCATTGCAATTCGCTTATTGTCACAGCAGATGCAATATCGCTGGCTCTCCACTCAGCTTTGGATCACCTCAAAAACAGTAACTCTTCATTGACTACAGCTTGGCCTTCAACACCATTATTCCTCAGTGCTGGTCAACGAGCTCCAAACCCTGGGCCTCTGTACCCACTTCTGCAACTGGATCCTTGTCAGTACGAATTGGAAACAACATCTTTTCACTGACGATCGACACAGTTGCATGTCAAGGATGTGTGCTTAACCCACTACTCTGCTCACGTGGCCAGGCACAATTTAAAGTCGTCTACCAATTTGCCCATGACACCACAGTGGCCAGCAGAACCACAAACGGCAGTGAGGAAGTGTTCCAGGAGGGAGAGAGACCAGCTCGTTGAATGGTGTAACCTTGCGCTCAACATTAGCAAAACCAAGGAGATGATTGTGGACTTCAGCTGAAAGAGAACATGACCCAGTCCTCATCGAGGGGTCAGCGGTGGAGAGGGTCAAGAACTTCAAATTCATGGGTGTCCGCATCTCCGAGGATCTGTCCCAGAGCCTCCATGTCGATGCAATCATGAAGAAGGCTCGTCAGCAGCTATACTTTTGTGAGGTGTTGAGGAGATTCAGTATATTCACTGAATACTCTCGAAAACTTCTGCAGGTGTGTACCGTGTGGAGAGCATTCTGGCTGGTTGCATCACTGTCTGGTAATGGAGGCGCCTTCGCTCAGGACAAGAATAAACTCCAGAGGGTCGTTAACTCGGCCTGCGACATCACGGGCACCAGACTTCACTCCATCGAGGATGTCGACATGAGGCAGTGTCTTTAAAAAAAAAGCAGCCTCTATCCTCAAAGACCCCCAACCCCCCCCCAGGCCCTACCCTCTTCGCTGCTGCCATCGGGGAAAAGGTACAGGAGCCTGACAAGCACCCAGCGGCATAAGGACGGCTTTGTCCCCTCCACCATCAGATTCCTGAATGATCAATGAACCACAGACACTGCCTCACTTTGACTTTTTGTGAACTATTTTTGTAAGGTGGTTTATATGAACATTTGCACCTGTGATACTGCCTCAAAACAACAAATTTCGTGACTTGTTTATGACAATACGTTCTAATTCTGTCACTTTCACCAAGAATTCTAACAGGTTTGTCAGGCAAGATTTTCCCTGACAGAAACCATGCTGACTGGTTTTGGCTTATCTTATCAAGTACCTCATCCTTGACCATCGACTCCAGCATCTTCCCAACCACTGACATCAGGCTAATTGGTCCCTCCATCTACCTCCCTCCAGTCCCTGTCTCTGAAAACCTCTCCAGTCTCCTAAACCTTTCCAACTCTGTAACCCTCTGGTCCCCCTACACCCCTCTCTGTCTCTGTAGCCCCCTCTGGCCCCCTGCTGACAAGGTTAGGGATATTCTGGGCCAGTTCCATTTGCTTGTGTTTGGCTCATATCCTTTCAAACCCTTCCCATGAAAACAGCCAATTACAATCGGAGTAATTGTTTCCGCTTCTGTAGCTTCCTCTGGCTGCGATGTTCCAGACACCAACCACACTCAATCCCCTCAAATCTTTCCCCTCTTATCTCAAGCCTTGCTCTCTTAACATTACAGCACAGTTCAGGCCCTTGAGGCCACCATGTTGTAATGACCAGTGTAAACCTATTCAACAATCTAACCCTTCCCTCGCTACCCATAAACCCTATATATTTCTCACATCCATGTGTCTGTCTAAGCGTCTATTAAAATCCCCTTTTGTTTCACCACCACCCCGGCAATGCATTCCAGGCACCCACACACTTCTTGAAATCTGTTAGTCCATAAATAATCTGAACAGAGATTTGATCTCAGCATGTATCCCTACTCCCAGGGATCTATTCTATATAAACCCCTGGATGAGATCCCAGCCTGTAATAGACTCCTGGGGATCTGTTATTTAATATTTAACCCCCCCCCCCCGAACCACAGGATCAGATCCCAGCCTGTAACCCACTCCTCCCAGGGATCTATTATTCTATATATAAACCTCCGAACCCCTGGATCAGATCCCAGCCTGTAACCCACTCCTGGAGATCTGTTATTTAATATTTAACCCCCCCCCCGAACCCCAGGATCAGATCCCAGCCTGTAACCCACTCCCAGGGATCTATTATTCTATATATAAACCTCCGAACCCCTGAACCAGATCCCAGACTGTAACCCACTCCCAGGGTTTGGTTATTCTCTATAAAAAAAAAATCCCTGAACCCCAGGATCACAAACCAGCCTGTAACCCACTCCTGGGGATCAGTTATTCTATATATGAAACACCCCCCACCCACACTGAATCCTTGGATCAGATCCCAGCCTGCAACTAACTCCCAGGGATCTATTCTATATTAACCCCTGAACCAGATCCCAGCCTGTAACCAACCTCAGGGAATCTGTTATTCTATACATAAACCCCCAAACCCCTGGATCAGATGTAATCCCACTCCCAGGGATATGTTCCACACATATCCAAGCCACCAAATTCCAAACTGCTGGATATGTATTCCTTTAATGCAATGGGTAATTGCTGATCATGTCCCGCACAGAAGTGGATTGTCCATTGAGGATGCATTCTCTAGTTCAAGCTGTCTAACTCGCCCCTTGAGGAACAAGTTGTGCTCCACTCTAAAACTATCTCTCGTCTCACTGGGACCTACCGAGGAAGCTGCAACCAATGCGTTTCTGCTTCCATGAGGCCTATTTTTAGATCATTAGCCGTCAGCAGAGCATGGAGCTGGAGGTGTACCCTCTCCTGGTGGAGCCTTGCCATTGGCGGCACTTGCATCCAGGCTGTGGGAACTAGTCACGGATCCTGACTGGGCCCGGTTGCCTGGGCAATGGCAGCCATCTTGCCAGGATCCTCTCACCTTTTGACACGAGGTGGAGCGCAGTAATGCCTTTGCTCCAAACTCCTCTGCACCATCGGCAGAAGGATGCTGGGGGCGAGGGGCGGGGGGGAGAGGTAGTGGGATCCTGGGTTGTGGGAGCAGGGGGGAAGGGGTGGGAGAGGCAGAGGGAGGCAGGGAGAAATGGAGGCAACAGGGGTGGCAGAGGGATTGGGGAGGGGGGTGGTGGAGGGAAGCCCTAGCATTGTACAGTGACAGACCCATCCCCATCAGTACTGTACCCCAGTGTTACACAGGGACAGACCCGTCCCCACCAGTACTGTATCCCGGTGTTACACAAGGACAGACCCATCCCCATCAGTACTGTACCCCAGTGTTACACAGGGACAGACCCGTCCCCACCAGTACTGCATCCCGGTGTTACACAAGGACAGACCTTTCCCCACCAGTACCGTACCCCAGTGTTTCAGTGACAGACCCGTCCCCACCTGTACTGTATCCCGGTGTTTCACAGTGACAGACCTATCCCCATCAATACTGTATCCCAGTGTTACACAGGGACAGACCCGTCCCCACCAGTACTGTATCCCGGTGTTACACAGGGACAGACCTTTCCCCACCAGTACCGTACCCCAGTGTTTCACAGTGACAGACCTATCCCCATTAGTACTGTACCCCAGTGTTACACAGAGACAGATCCGTCCCCACCAGAACTGTACCCAAGTGTTATTCAGTGATACGTCTGTGTAAAATGACCTTGCCCCCGCAGATCTCCCTTTAGCTTTACCATCCTCTGATGTTAAATGCAAATCCCCTGCTACATTTCCATCCTGGTGTAAGATTCTTAATGTATTCCCTGTCAACGTCTCACAATTTTATTAACCCGTCCTTTCCCACAGAACAAACATAGGACCTTCTAGTCTATGCCAAACTATTATTTTGCCTCAACCCACTGACCTGCACCCAGACCAGAGCCCTCCATATCCCTCCTTGGTTTGGCTGGGAGTCGGAAGAGGAGCTTGGAGAGAGTCGGGCTGTGAATCAGAGGAGGAGGAGCTTGCTGAAAGTGACAGGGTTAATTGGTCAAGGGGCCAATAACAGGAGAGAAAGGGGAGGGAGTGGCCAGCGAGGAGTGGCTCAGTGAGTGAGTGGAGCAGTGAAGGAGTGAAACTTCCTGGCTTTGGCTTATCAGGCTTCGGCGAAAGCAGGCAAGGAGAAAAGGTAAGCTGAGTTATTTGCCTTCGTATTCAGTGTTATGTCAATAGGGTTAGTGCTCTGTACTGGGTGTCAGATGTGGGAACAATGGGTGACCTCCACCCTCCAAAATGGCCACATCTGCACCAGGTGTACTGAGATGCAGTTACTAAGGGAGCGAATTAGGGATATGGATTGATGACCTGCGGGTTGTAAGGGAGAGTGGAGTTAATCGACTCAACTTTCAGGGCAATAAATACTCCAGAACCCGTGTCAGGTAAGTGGGAAACCATCAGGGGGCGAAAGAAAAAAGCAAGAAAAACGGAGAGCACACCAGTGACTATCCCACTCAGCAACAGTTATGTTGTGTTGGATTCTGTTGAGGGAGATGACCGGACAGAAGATGGCCATGGGCACCAGGTCAATGGCAATGAGCCTGGCAGAGTGGTGCAAAAGAAAAGGAGAAACGCAGTAGTTATTGGGGACGCCATTGTCAGGGGTACGGACAGGAGGTTCTGTGAGCCAGATAAGTATGCCCGCATGGTGTGCTGCCTCCCTGGTGCAAGGGTACAAGATATCAAAAATTGGGTCCAAAATATTCTTAGAGGAGAGGGAGAGCAGCCTGATGTCTTGGTACATGTGGGTACAAATGACATTGACAAGAAAAGGGAGGAGGTAATGAAAATGGATTACAGTGAGCTGGGACGAAAGCTGAAAGACAGGAACGCTAGGGTGATGATCTCGGGATTACTACCTGTTCCAAATGCAGGTGATGAAAAGAATGTAAGGATAAGGAAAATGAACATGTGGCTGAGGTGCTGGTGTACAAGGCAAGGATTTGGCTTCTTGGATCATTGGGATCTCTTTTGGGGAAGGCGTGATCTTTACAAGAGAGACAGGTTGCACCTAAATCCAAAAGATGTCAACATTTTGGCAAGTATGTTTGGTACAGCAGTGGGACAAGGTTTAAACTAATTTGGCAGGGGTATGGGAACCAGAGTGATAGGAAAAAGGGTAGGGAAGATAAAGTAATGCCAGGAAAAGTAAAATAGGAAAAGCAATGTTGGGAGGAGAAAGTAAAAAATCAGATGGTGCAGTGAGTTTTCGGGTCAATGATAGTGTTAAGAAAATTACAAAGAAAAATCGTGGGCAGAATAATCAAAAGGTTACAGAAGTCATTAGATATTAAAAGGACAAAGAGCATAAGAGCACTTTATCTGAATGCCCGCAGTATTAGAATAAGGTTAGTGAACTTGAGGCGCAAATCGGTACCCATGCCTATGATTTGGTAGCCATCACGGAAACATGGCTACAAGGTGACCCTAAATGGGAATTAAACTTTCATGGGTATCAGGTGGTCCAAAGAGATAGACAGGATGGTAAGGGAGGTGGAGTTGCACTCTTAATTAAAGATGAGCTCCAGGCAGTAGTGAGGAATGATATAAGATCTAAAGAGTATAATGTTGAGTCCATTTGGGTAGAGATAAAGAATAACAAAGGGAAAAAATTATTGGTGGGTGTTATCTATCCCCCACCATATAACAATAGTTTAGTGGCACAGGAAATAAATAGAGAGATAAGTGAGGCATGTATTAATGATATGGCAGTCGTCATGGGGGACTTTAACTTCCACATAGATTGGGAAAATCAAGTTGGTCGTGGGAGTCTGGAAGAGGACTTCATAGAATGCATCCGCGATAGCTTTCTTGAGCAGCATGTTAAGGAACCCACAAGAGAAAATGCTCTCCTGGATCTAGTGTTGTGCAATGAGATAGGTAGAGTAAATGATGTAATAGTCAGAGACCATCTGGGAAATAGCGATCATAGTATGATTGAATTTCTCATTCAGATGGAAGGGGAAATAGTTAGATCTAAAACTAATGTATTATGCTTAAACAGGGGTGACTACCATAGGATGAGGGAGAAATTGGGCAGAGTGGACTGGGAGCACAGGCTAATTGATAAAACAGTTGAGGAACAGTGGAAGATTTTCAAAGAAATATTTTGTAATGCTCAACAAAAACATATTCCGGTCAGGAAAAAGGGCAGCAAGGGAGGGAAAAATCAACCGTGGTTAACAAAGGAAATAAAGGAGAGTATAAAATTGAAGGCGCAGGTGTACAAAGCTGCAAAGAGCATTGGGAAACTGGAAGATTGGGAAAACTTTAAGAGACAACAAGGGGTTACAAAGCGGGTAATAAGAGATAGGAAAAAGGATTATGAAAGTAAATTGGCACAAAATATAAAAACAGAAAGCAAAAAATTTTATAAATATATAAAACAGAAGAGGGTAGCCAGAGTTAACATAGGACCCTTGGAGGATGAGAAAGGAAAACTGGTAGCAAAAAATGAGGAAATGGCTGAGACATTAAACAAATATTTTGTGTCAGTCTTCACGGTGGAAGACATGTCCAGCATGCCCAAGTGCGGAGTTAAGGATGCGAATGTTGGGGAGGGCCTTGATAAAATAGTTGTTACAAAGGAAGTAGTGATGGAGAAACTAATGGGACTAAAGCCAGACAAATCACCTGGTCCTGATGATATGCATCCAAGGGTTCTGAAGGAAATGGCAGAAGTTATAGTTGATGCATAGATGGTCATATACCAAAATTCCTTGGATTCTGGGCAGGTCCCGGCAGACTGGAAGACAGCAAATGTCACGCCACTTTTTAAGAAGGGATGTAGGCAGAAGACTGGAAATTATCGGCCAATTAACTTGACGTCTGTGGTTGGAAAAATGCTTGAAGCCGTCATTAAAGATGAAATAGTGAAACTTTTGGAACGTAAGGGTTCAATCAGGCAGACGCAGCATGGTTTTAGAAAGGGAAGATCTTGTTTGACAAACTTGTTAGGATTCTTTGAGGATATAATGGGTGCGGTGGATAGAGGGGAACAAGTTGATGTTGTATACTTGGATTTCCAGAAAGCGTTTGATAAGGTGCCGCACAAGAGACTTCTCAGTCAGTTAAAGGAAAGTGGAGTCCGGGGAAGTATATTGGCCTGGATTGAAAATTGGTTGTCTGATAGGAGGCAGAGAGTCAGGATAAATGGGAGTTTTTCAGGTTGGCAGAGAGTGGTAAGTGGGGTGCTGCAGGGGTCAGTGTTAGGCCCACAACTGTTCATCATTTACATTGATGACTTGGAGGAGGGGACAGCATGTGGTGTAGCCAAGTTTGCAGATGACACCAAATTGAACGGAAGAGCAAATTGTAATGAGGATGTGGAGAGTCTGCAGAGGGATATAGTTAAGCTGGATGAGTGGGCAAAGGTCTGGCAGATGGAGTACAATGTTAGTAAGTGTGAGGTTATCCACTTTGGTAAGAAAAATAAAAGAGCTGAATATTATTTAAAGGGTGAAAAACTGCAGCATGCTGTTGTACAGAGGGACTTGGGAGTGCTTGTGGATGAATCGCAAAAAGTTAGGTTGCAGGTGCAGCAGGTTATTAAGAAGGCAAATGGAATGTTGGCCTTCATCGCTAGAGGAATTGAATTCAGGAGTAGGGAGGTAATGTTGCAACTGTATAAGGTACTGGTGAGACCGCACCTGGAGTACTGTGTCCAGTTCTGGTTTCCATATTTGAGGAAGGATATACTGGCTTTGGAGACGGTCCTGAGGAGGTTTATTAGGTTGATCCCTGGGATGAAGGGGTTGACTTATGATGAAAGATTAAATCATCTAGGATTGTATTCGCTCGAGTTCAGAAGAATGAGAGGAGATCTTATAGAAACATATAGGATTACGAAGGGTATGGATAGGATAGATGTAGGAATGGGGGAGTAGATTTAGGACAGAGATAATGAAAAGTAGTTTTTCCCAGAGTAGTGAATGTTTGGAATTCTCTAACCAGGGAACTGGTTGAGGCTGCCTCATTAAACATATTTAAAATTTAGTTAGATAAATTTTTACATGATAGAGGAATTAGGGGATATGGGGAGAAGGCAGGTAGGTGGAGTTAGGTCATAAATTAGATCAGCCATGATCGTATTGAATGGCGGAGCAGGCTCAATGGGCCATTTTTGGCCTACTCCTGTTCCTACTTCCTATGTTCCTCCCATCCATGTACCTGTCCAAATGTTAAAACTGAGCTCGCATTCACCACTTCAGCTACCAGCTCGTTCCACACTCCTACCACAGTCTATTTTGAGAAATTCCCCCTCAGGTTCCCCTTTTCACCCTTAACCCATGTCCTCTGGTTTGTACCTCACCTCACCTCAGTAAATAAACCTGACCTACATTTACTCTGTCTCTCCCCCTCAAAATTTTATATACCTTGATCAAATCTCCCCTCATTCTTTTATGCTCCAGGGAATAACATCCGATCCTGTTTAACCTTTCCCTGTAACTTAGTTCCTGAAGTCCAGGCCACATCCTAGTAAATCCTCTCTGCACTCTTCCAATCTTAATGATATATTTCTTGCAGTTCGGTTATGCCAGTCCAAGGAGCTTGTTGTTAGCTTTGGGAAGACAAGGCTGTGGGACCTACACATCTGCCTTGACATGTGTAGGCGGAGAGGGTTAGGACCTGGGAGCCCACACCTCAGAGGACCTCTCCTGGAGCAAGCACATCATTGAGAAGGCAAAGCAACAAAGCTCCACACTGAGGAAATTCCGGATGCTCTCAAACCTTGTCAGGTCTATTGTGGAAAGTTTTCTGACTGATTGCATCTCGGCCTGGCTTGGGAATTCGAATGCCCAGTAACGCAGAAGGTTCCTGAAGGTAGCAAACAACATCCAGGTCAATCACAGACACTAACCTATTGCCCATTGAAGACATCTCTAGGCCTTTTCATACCACCGGGTACATGTGAGTTAACCCTCCAAATTGGAGGTTCAAATCACGGAAATTGTGCGGTAACCAGGCAGGTCAATCAATTTCAGAATTGAAAGCCTGGCTAAGTTAACTCACCAATCGTGTTCTGGCGGTGTGAAACAACAACCAGTCCTACCAGGAACGATTAGTGACATTAATGTCTGCATGCTTGCGTCTGTCTGGCAGGCATGCTCTGACATCCCACACCCCCCCACCCCTGCTCCCGCATTCCCTGGGAGGAGTGGCGCGAGGGAGTAGGCAGCGTGAGGGAGTAGGTCAGGAGAGCGGGCGGCATGAGGGAGCGGGCAGCGTGTGGAAGTGGGGCAGGGAAGCGGGCGGTGCGAGGGGAGAGGGGCAGGGGATTCATTTCAACAATAAACATTTGTCAAGTAAATCTGATTGTGATTTTCTGTTTATGAAGATCATAATATCTAAAGCTCTGACAGCTGTGAAATGTCACTGTGCAGTTGGCTGGTTGACAGAACGCTGTTCATAATACATCATTCGCGATGTCGCTTGCTGGAGGCGGGATCCTCCCCCTCTTAAAACACCGAGTAACAAAATTCCCTGCAAATAATGGTGCAGGGTGAAATGCTGTCAGGTTCAGCCTGCCCTACAATTTTTCCTGTTCCCGAGGCGGGTCGGCAGTGACAAAAGGACTACCATTACAATGGTCATGACCTCTCCTCACCGCTACCTTCAGGCGCCCCACACCTCCATCGCAATATGCCATAAGGCAGATTCCCCCATCCTTACCTACCAGCCTCTGCATGCACCAAATTATCCTCTGCAACAGCTGCCACCTACAAAATGATCCCACCAGCAGACACACCTCTGCTCTGCCTTCCACAGGGACCACTCCTTTTGCAGCTGCCTCATTCACTCCTCCCTTCCCATCATTCGCCACCTCGGAACCTACCCCTGTGACTGCAGGAGATGCTCCACTTGTGCCCACACCTGCTCTCTCACCACCTGTCCTTCCAAGTGAAGCAACATTCCACTTGTGAATCTGCAGGTCGTCCACTGAATCTGGTGCTCCTGTAAATCAGAGAGACTGGGAGATCGCTTCATTGAGCACCTAAGCTCTGTTCACTGCAATAGCATGGATCTCCCAGCGCCACTTGTCTCTCTCCCCCTCCCCCCCCACCGCCACATCAGAGACTGGGAGATCACTTCGTTGAGCACCTCGACTCAGTCCACTGCAATAACATGGATCTCCCAGTGGCCACCTGTCTCTCTCTCTCTCTCTCCCCCCCCCCCCCCCCACCACATCGGAGACTGGACGCAGACTGGGAGATCGTTTCATTGAGCACCTCTGCTCCGTCCACTGCATTAACGAAGAACTCCCAGTGACTACCCATTTCAATTCACAGTCCCAACCACACACAGACACGTCTGTTCATGTCCTCATTCACTGTCAAACGGAGGCCAGCTGCAAATTTCAACTGGGCACTCTCCAACCAGAAGGCATCAACACTGACTTCTTCAATTTCCATTAGCCCCACCCCCCCATTGAGTCTCTCTTTCCCCATCCCTGTCTCCTTTCAACAAATCCCTACCCCCTTCCCTCTCCATTCAGAGCTACCCCCTCCCCCACCATCTCAGCTTGTTTCTCTTCTACCCCCCTCCTGTATCCACCTACGACCTCTTCTCCATCCTTTCTCCCCTGCCCCTTCTCCCCTCCTCCCCCTGCCCCTTCTCCTCTCCCTGCCCCTTCCTTCCCTTCCTCCCTTCCCCTTCCTCCCTCCCTCCTCCCCGTCTCTTCTCCCTCCTCCTGTCCTCCCCCTGCCTCATCCTCCCTGCTCCCCCCACCTTTTTATCCAGGTGCCCATCTTGACGAAGGGCTCAGGCCCAAAACATTGACCACCTTTACTTCCTATGGATGCTGCATGATCTCCTGAGTCTCTCTGGCACTTTTGAGCACCTGCAGGTTCAGGGACAGTCTCTTTCCAACAGTTATCAGGCTCTTGAATCTCCCCTTGTTCCACGAATCAGGGACTACTCCCAGATCCACTAACGATTGCCTGCACTTGGGCAACTAAATATTGATCTCTAATAATTTTTTTTGAGAGGGAGAGGGGAGGAGTGGAGGAGGAGATGAAGAAGAAGAGCTGGACCCACCCAGGGGTACGAGACACACAGCCAGAAATAGCTCAGTTATCACCATCCAAAGCATCAATCTTTAAACATGCAAAAAGAACCAGTCAGATTGAATCAAGTCAGATAATTTTCCACCTCCATGACTCCTAAACAACACGGCAGATGGCAGCTTGCAGTCCAACACTCACTGTCCGAGCCCAAGGGTAGGGCCCAGTGGGAGGGAAGAGGGAGAAGGGGGGGAGGGGAGAGAGGGAGGGGGAGGGAGAGAGGGAGGGGGGACGGGAGAGAGGGAGGGGGAGGGGAGAGAGGGAGAGAGACACGCAGACGGCAGCCTGCAGTCCAACACTCACTGTCCAAGTCCACCGGTAGGGCCCAGTGGGAGGGAGGGGCAGGTGGGAGGGGGGAGAGGGAGGAGAGACAGACAGACAGCAGCCTGCGGTCCAACATTCACTGTTCGTCCATTGTAGGGGAGAAGGAAGGAGAGAAGGGGAGAGGGAGGGGAGAGGGAGGGGGAGAGGGAGGGGAGAGGGAGGGGGAGAGGGAGGGGGAGAGGGAGGGGGAGAGGGAGGGGGAGAGGGAGGGGGAGAGGGAGGGGGAGAGGGAGGGGGAGAGGGAGGGGGAGAGGGAGGGGGAGAGGGAGGGGGAGAGGGAGGGGGAGAGGGAGGGAGAGAGGGAGGGAGAGAAAGAGGGGAGAGAAAGAGGGGAGAGAAAGAGGGGAGAGAAAGAGGGGGGTGGAGAGGTGAGAAATGAACATCAACACTGCATTTGCCTTCTTCATCACCAACTCAACCTGGATGTTCACCTTCAGTGTAATCCTGGACGAGGACTCCTGACTCCCTCTGCACCTCCCAATTTTGAATCTTTTCCCCATCTAAATAATCATCTGCCGATCTAATCCTTCGCCCAAAGCCCATGACTGTCTACATCCCAATGCTATATTTCACCTGCCACCTCTTTGCCTCTGTTCTCCTCATCTATCCAAGTCTCTCTCCCGCATTTCTGTATCCTCAGCGTCACCCACCTGACCACCTATTTTGGTATCTGCAAATTTGGCCACAAAGCCACCCAAATCATTAATATACAATGTAAAAAGAAGCAGCCCCGACACTGAACTCCACCCCCCCCCCCCAACCCCGGACCACCACTGGCAACTGGGAGCCAAGCAAAATAGGATCCCTTTATTCCTGCTCTCTGTTTCCTACACATAAGCCAATGCTCTCCCCATGCTGGTATCCTTCCTGTGATCTTGTTTAGTGGCTTCATGTGTGGCACCTCATCGAAAGCCTTTTGAAAGTCCAAATACACAACCAGCATCCACTGTATCTCCCCTGTCCATCCTATTTGTCATCTCTTCAAAATATTTGCAAAATATTTTTCCTTTCAGGAAACCATGCTCACTTGGGCCTCCAGGTATTTTGTCACCCCGTCCTTGCCAATCGACTCCCAACAGCTTCCCGACCACTGACATCAGGCCAACAGGTCTATAAATTTCCTTTCTGCTACCTTGCTCCCTTAAATAGCGGAGTAACATCCGTGATCCTCCAGTCCACCGGAATCATGCCAGATTCCTGGAAGATCATTACCCTTCTTTCAGAACCCGAGGGTGCATTCCATCTGGTCCGAGAGATTTACCTACCCTTGGACGACTTCACTTACCAAGTACTTTCTCGCTCATGATCCTTTCAGCACTCCATTCTCCTCCGAGAGCCACAAGAATCCGGTGCACTACCAATGTCTTCCAAGGGAAGACTGATCTAAAATATTCATTTGTATGTCTACTTTGGTCACTCTTTATATAGTTTTCAAAAGCTTTTAGGAACTAACCTCGTTTCACAACACATCTTTTCCTTCCTAATCACCTCCTTAGTTATCTTCTCTGAGTATTTAAATGTTTCCTATTGTCCCACTAATTTGTGCTTTCTTCTATGCCCTCTCTTTTGCTCTTACTTTGCCTTTAATTGCCTAGTTTTCCATTCACCACCCCCATTTCTCACAGAAACCCCAGCCACTACCGATCTGCCGTCTTCCCCCATCAGGGGGGCTCTCCCCATTTGCCTTTGGCCAGCTCCTGTCTCTCATGACTGCAATTTCCTGGACTCCACTGAAACAGATCGGAACGCTATCCTGCCGTTTTCAAATTTCGCAGGGAACTCAATCATAAGGGGTTTTTTTTGCCGAGAGAAACTGCCTCATAGGCCAACTCGCGCTGAAAGTGGATCGAGACCTTTCACATAGCGAGCCGGCTTCCCAGGGCAAAAGGGGCGTGGCAGGACGCGAAGCAAAGCAGCAGCGCCGCCCCGCCCCCCCCCCCCCCAACCACTGGGAGGAGGGGAATCACTTTTATTGAGATTTCGACTGAATCAACCAATGATTTGTCTGAGGACTGGCTGTAAAAAAATACTTGCATTTTTAAAACGCTTTGCTTGACCACATAATGTCCTCTCTCGCCATTCCACTGGTTATGACTTTGGCAAGAATTTCAACTGGTAAACCGGCCTGTATACCTTCTCCTGTGCCTGGGATTGGGTGAATATTGTGCTTCATGTGAAGTGAAGTTTGGAAAGAATTGACATTGAGTTTGGAACTTCTCTATCGGGGGCAGTCTTGTTTAATTTTAAAATTTGCGCGCTTCAGTCACAGGCTGAGGATGTCGTCAGTCATCCTCCTTTTGAGGCGGTTTCAGCGCTCGTCAGCTTACGCAGGAGGTGGGGCGATTTCGCTCCACCTCTGGCACTAGGACCCTCAGCGGAGGAAACCTGGAACGAAATGGGCCCGCCAATCCACCTTTTCTGCGTTCATGCAGGTAGGTGAAGCGTAGAAAAGCCAGAGGAAAGCTGCCTTGGAGGATCTGTGTAAAAGAGGCTACATTATGATCACTGCCCAGCCGATCCTCTGGTGGGCTCATCAACAAGCTTCTTCAAGCCGCGCAGTGGAAAGCGTGCTGACCGGCTGCATCACAGCCTGGTAAGTGGGGGGGGGGGGGCATCGATACCTCTGAGCGGAAAAAGTAGTGGACACAGCCCAGGCCACCACAGGCAAAACCCTCCCCGCCATCGAGAACGTCAACGGGGAACGCTGCCGTCGGAGAGCAGCAGCGATCGTCAAGGGACCACCCCACCCGACACACCTCTGTTCTCGCTGCTGCCGTCAGGAAAGAGGTGTAGGTGCCACAAGACTCACCCCCACCGGGTTCAGGAACAGCTGCTCCTCCTCCACGGTCAGACCCCTCAAGACAAACTCAATCACGGACTCGTTTAAGGATTCTTCGCACATTAGTTATTACTGAAGATTTACTTTGTGAACTGCACAGTTTGCACTTTCCTCTTGTTTACATTTCTCTCTTTTGTATATGTACCTTTTATTGAGTACAGTTAACTGTTACCAATAAGTAGAAATTCTGCCGTGCCCACAGGAAAAAGAACGTGACGTCAGGCATGCACTCTGACCATAAATCTGAACTTCATCCACCTCCTCCGGCAGCCCATCCCCAAAACCCACCCCCACCATGAACCTCTGGTTCCCAATTCCCCGACTCTTGAGTTAGAGACCTGATCTATTTTTGTACATACGTGCGTAAATAAATTACTGCAATATGCCAAGAAAACGAGTTAATAAATATAAA
>NC_091473.1:185379139-185606639 GCF_036971445.1 Narcine bancroftii
TTTCAACGACTGTTAACAGAACCACTGGATTACTGTTAAGATTTAACAGCTACTGTCTGGAAGCCTGGATGAAGGGGTCAGGGAGAGATGGAGGGGGAGGGGGGGAAATAAGCATTATGGCTTGAGTTTATTCGCTCAAAATAATCGGTTCAGGCAGAAATTAATACAACATTCCCACAGAGCAGATGAGAAACGCTCGAAATCAATTCAAACTCTTTGAAGGAGAACTTTCCAAGGTGCCAAAATGGTCCCATCCAATAAATATATCCAGACATCATAATAATAGGAGTGGTCAATTTGGGGAGGAGAGAGGGGGGAGAAGGGGAGAGGTGGATAGTGGGGGAGGAGATGGATAGTGGGAGGGATGAGGGAAGGGAGGAATGAAGGGAGAGATGTCAGGGAAGGAGAAATGGGGAGAAATGTCAAGGAAGGATGAGGGGAGAGATATCAAGAAGGGAGGGATGTTGAGAGGGAAGCAGAAGGGAGGGATGTTGAGAGGGAAGCAGATGGGAGGAAAGAGGAGGGGGAGGTGAGGAGAATGAGGAGGGAAGAGACAATGAGATGGGAGGGAGATGAATGGAGACATGAAGTGAGAAGAGGTGGTGAATAGAGTAATGGGACAAGAGGGGTTGGGGCTGGAGATGGAGTGTGAGATGATGGGTGGGCAGTTAGTGCTGGTGGGGGGTGGGTGAGATGATGGGTGGGGGTTGTTGGTGGAGAGGGGGTGGGGGTTGTTGGTGGAGAGGGGGTGGGGGTTGTTGGTGGAGGGGGGTGGGGGTTGTTGGTGGAGGGGGGTGGGGGTTGTTGGTGGAGGGGGGTGGGGGGTGTTGGTGGAGGGGGGGTGGGTGAGATGATGGGTGAGGTCTTGGGAATGAAGCAGGAGAACCGTGATCATTTCCTGCCCCACCACCACAGATGTCACCCAGCATCTCCCATTCCATCCAACCCACTCCCTCTCTCTTCCTTCTCCCCATCCCCAATTTTGTTCTCCTGCCAGAACTCCACCTCTCAACTTTCCTATCCCACTCAGTCCCTCCTTTTTCTCTCATCCTTTCCCTTTGTTCCTTTTTCCCCTTCTTTCTCACCTTCCCCTGAATCTCCCTTCCCAGCAAACTCCATCCCTCCACTCTCCCCTCCAACCCTACCTCTCCCTACCTCCCCTCCATCCCTACCTCCCCTCCATCCCTACCTCCCCTCCATCCCTACCTCCCCTCCATCCCTACCTCCCCTCCATCCCTACCTCCCCTCCATCCCTACCTCCCCTCCATCCCTACCTCCCCTCCATCCCTACCTCCCCTCCATCCCTACCTCCCCTCCATCCCTACCTCCCCTCCATCCCTACCTCCCCTCCATCCCTACCTCCCCTCCATCCCATCAGTACCTCTCCCACCCTCCCCTCCATCCTTCCACTCTCCACTCCATCAGTACCTCTCCCACCCTCTCCACTCTCCCCTGCATCCTTACTTCTCCCACCTTCCCCCTCCATCCCTACCTCTCCCACCCTCCCCCTCCATTCTTACCTCTCCCACCCTCCGCTCCATCCCTACCTCTCCCCCTCCATCCCTACCTCTCCCACCCTCCCCTACCTCTCCCATTATCCTCCCCTACTTCTCCCCTCCCCTCCTTCCTCATACTACCTAGCTCACCACATCCCCTCTCTGCATCTCATCCCCTTCACCCTCCCCTCATACCCTTCACCTTCATCCTCACTCTGTCATTCCCTTCACCCTTCTCCCCTCACTCTCTCCCTCTCCTCCCCCCACCTCATCACCTCTCCCTCCCCTCCGGCCCCACTCACCGCGGGTTGCCGCTGCCCCACGCCACCGAGTGCCGCTCCCCCCGGGCCGCCGCCGCCACCAGCAGCATCAGCAGGGCCAGGCCGCCCCACATGGTGCCCGGGCCGGGCCCCGCCCTGTCCGCTCCGCGCCGCTCCCCGCCCGGCAGCGGCCACACACCGAGCCCGGCCGCTCGCTGCAGCCCAGGCGCGTACCCGGCCGCGCGTCCCCGCCGCAAGCCGAGGGGCGGGGCCGCGGGCTGCGCGCGGACGCCGTTCACCCGCCCGGCGCGCGCAACGTGGACCCCCTTCCCCCCCACACACACTGACACCCCCCACAACTCTCACCCACACTAACATCCCCCCACGTCTCCACCTCTTCCCCCTCCCCCACATCTCCACCCCTTCCCCCTGCCCCACACTGACACCCCCATATCCCCTCTCCCTCCACCCCCACACTGACACCCCACTCATCCCCATCTCCCCCCACACTGACAGCCCCCACATCTCCACCCCCACCCCTTCTTCCCTCCCCCACACTGACACACCACCCCCCCCACTTATCCCCACCCCCATTCCCACACTGACACGCCCATATCCCCACTGCCTCCCCCTCCTTCCTCACCCCCACACTGACAGCCCCCACATCTCCACCCCCACCCCTTCCCTCCCCCAAATCTCCAACCCCACCCCTTCTTCCCTCCCCCACACTGACACCCCCACTTATCCCCACCCCCTCCTCCCACTACCACACTGACACCCCCCAATCCCCACTCCCTCCCCCTCACACTGACACCCCAGTCATCTCCACACCCTCCCTCCCTCATCCCCCCCACATCTCCACCCCATACTCTTTCTTTCCCTCCCCCCACACTGACACCCCCACTAATCCCCACCTCCCTCTCCCCCAACACATCTTCCACACCCCCTCCCTACCACCCTCCCACTTCCTTCCAAACCCCTCACACAAATACGCAGTCCTGCCAGAACACTTATGTACACTCACACACACACAATCTCTCTCACACACACATTACAAAGTAAAACTGGGATTGCTTCATGCTGACAACCTCTGCATCAAACACTTGTCCCAGTTGTTTTTGGGTGAATTTGCATATAATAACCCCGACATCTCACCCCAACACTACCTGTGTTCTGTGGCTGCCTGTGATGTACCCTGAGGCAATATAATAATGATCCTATCATCTTTCAGTGAGGCTGTTGGGGAATTACAACAGGGCCCAAGGTGTTTCAAATGTGCCTCTTTAGAGATTATGTCTGTCAGAGAAGGCAGGTGTGGTCCCTGGAAAGGTACTCTGATACTCCCTCCTCGTCTCCCTCCCTCCTCATTTCCCTCCCTCCTCACTGCCCTATCCCTCCTCACTGCCCCCTCCCTCCTCGTCTCCCCACCTCCTCATCACCCACCCTTCTCACCACCGCCTCCCTCCTCAGAGTCCCCTTCCTCCTCACTGACCCCTTCCTCCTCGGCACCCCCTCCCTCCTCAGCACCCCCTCCCTTCTCACTGGCCTCACTCTTACTGCATCTCCACAATGTAGTGCTCCCAGGCTGCAAAATTTAGATCATAGGGTGGTGTTTATATATAGAATGACAGATCTCCAGGAGTGGGTTACAGGCTGGGATCTGATCCAGGGGTTTGGGGAGATTATATATAGAATAACAGATCCCCAGGGGTGGGTTACAGGCTGGGATCTGATCCAGGGGTTCGGGGGTTTATATATAGAATAACAGATCCCCGGGAGTGGACTACAGGCTGGGGTCTGATCCAGGGGTTCGGGGGGTTTATATATAGAATAACAGATCCCCGGGAGTGGACTACAGGCTGGGGTCTGATCCAGGGGTTTGTGGGGGGAGGGGGTTTATATATAGAATAACAGATCAACGGGGGTTAATTACAGGCTGGGATGTAATGCAGGAGTGTTTATATACAGGATAATAGATCCCTGGGAGTGGGTTTGCATGGTCAGATCTAATGCAGGCGTTCAGGAGATTGATATACCCTGCAATTGGGGTAGAGACTAGGTCTCATTTAGGGTTTTGGGGGGGTTTATATGCAGAATAACAGATCCTCAGGAGTGGGTTACAGGCTGGGATCTGATCCAAGGGTTCGGAGGGTTTATATACTGAATAAACTATCCCTGGAAGAGGTGTACAGGCTGGGATCTGATCCAGGGGTCTGGTGGCTTATATACAGACGATGAGATCATTGATGGTGTGTGTTTTGATTTTCTGGCATTGTGATTGTTAGAACCTGGAGCGTGAGTTTTCAGTAAACACGTTACATTCCCACAAGACTGTGCCTTGAAGTTCTCCTCACCCCCTCCCTGCCTCCCATCCTCCACAGCACTGTACCTCACCGACCCACTGGGATGGGCTCCGCCCGGAAAGTTCCTCTTGGATCCTGGGATACCTGGCCGGCCGCCAACAGAGGATCGTGGCACATGGAGGAGAGGTGTTGGGAGTAGAGGACGGGCACGGTGCCAGCTAACACACCTGTGGCAGGGGTGAGGGGGTTTCGGAGAGGGGGTGGTCAGGATCAGGCAGCTGTACACGGGGTATACCCGCCTCTCAGTCAGGTCCGAGGTCCAACACACTCCCTCCAGATTGCAGAACCAGTTCCTTTTTACTTGCAAAGAGGTCACTTGCTGTGTAACTATGCTTGTGAGAGGGAGGAGGGTGTGTGTGAGGGAGAGGTGATTGTGTGTGAGGGAGGAGGATGTGTGCGAGGGAGAGGGGTGAGTGTGCAAGAGAGATCTTTGTGAGAGAGAGTTCTATACCGCTCAAATACCCCAATTAACCTACAACCCCCAGTACGTTTTGAACGGTGGGAGGAAACCACGCAGATACAGGGAGAACATGTAAACTCCTTACGGACAGCGCCTAGATTCGAACCCCTGTCTCTGGAGCTGTAACAGCATTGCATGAACTGCTACGCTAATCATGCTGCCCCGAGAACATAGGAATCTATGGAATTTGTCACCACAGGTGGTTGTGGAGGCCGAGTCATCCGGTGTATTTAAGGCAGGTTCTTGATTAGCCAGGGCACCAATGGCTGGGCAGTGGGGCTGAATGAGAGAATGGATTAGCTCGTGATTAAATGGCAGGGCAGACTCGATGGGCTGAATGGCCTTTTTCTGCTGTAAAACTGTACAGGGTAGAGAGTCACTGTTTATTCAAGGTGAGAGTCACTTTGTAAATGCACAGTGACAATGTTTATTTAAGCAAGGAGAGATGGGGGGATGGGTAGTTTGGAGAGAGAGAGGGGATGAAAGAAGGGGGGTTTGATCTGATTGGAGATTGGTGGTGAAGGGGTAGAGTGCTTGGGGATAGATGGAGTGAGAGAGATTAGAGAGAGAGAGAGAAGGTATAGATAGAACACATAATAAAGGAATAAAAAGGGAAGGAGAGATGAAAGAGTGATGGGGAGAGGGGCAGAGAGGGAGACAGAGGGTGGAAGAGTCAGAAAATGAGAGAAAGGGCGTGAGAAATAGAGAGAGAGAGAGACAATTAATCCAGTCACAGAAATTTGCCCATGGTCTCGCGCTGCCAAACTGAGACCACCCGCAGATTGGAGGAACAACACCTCATCTTCCCTCTGGGCTTCCTCCAACCGGATGGCATTAACATTGACTTCTCCGGTTTCCATTAAACCTCACCCACCCCCAGTCTTCGCTCCCCCCCCCCACCCCGTCTTCCTTTCCTCCAGTTCTGAGTCTCTTTCTCTCTCTCCCCTTTCCCCTTTCACAGAGCCAAGTCCAAACTCCTCCTCCTGCCCACCCCCACATTCTTCCCCCCCACCCTTTCTCTCCCCGGACTTTATCCAGACATCTGTCTGCCTCAGGCCTGTAACGTCGGACACGTATCTTTACCTCCTGCGGACGCTGTGGGACTGGCCAAATTCATCCCACAGTCACAGAGGAGAACCAGATTGGGGGGTAGGGGTTGGGGAATGGGAGGCTGAGAGGGTTTGGGGATTTAAAAAAAATAGGACTGTGTTTGAAGATGGAGGGGGGATTGGGAAAAAGGAGAGGCAAGTTGACTCGAACTGGAAATCGGGAGAGAAATGAGTGGGGAGACGGAGAACATGGAAGCTTCCCATCAGTAGGGGGCCACTTTTTTTGGGAGGGGGGTCGGGATAGCATCAAGGGCCGAAGGGCCTGTTCTGTTGAATGGACCCTCCCTCCCCAATCCCTCAGCGGAAGAGAGGTCCACAACTCTCACGTGCTTTCCATAAATCAGTGCAGAGCAAATCTGCCGGGTGGGGGGGATTGGAATTTCTCCAGGACCGGCCGAGAATCCAGGCTTTTCAAAATTAGCAGGCTTTTCCGTGCATGCGTAAGTGCCACAGATACCCAGTAGCGATAAGTGACCACTTGATTTCTCTTTAACACTGCGCGTTTAGAGAAACAAAGCTCATCAAAATGTACCTGTCTGTCTCCTGACCCTTGAATTTTAAAGAGCGCCTGCTTGACAATCCGGAAAATCTGGATGGTTTGAATTCTGAGGCTTTCTGGGATTCCCCTCTTCTGATTTTATTCTTTTTCTCCTTGAACAAGGGCTCAGGCCCAAAACGTCGACAATCTATCTGAAAAGACCAGCGAAGTTCCTCCAGCATTTGGGCATGTTTCACTGCGATCACAGCGTCTACAGCCGACCCGTGTTTTGATCTGAACATCCAGGCCGGCCCAATCCCTGAAGGGTCCAGAGTTTGCTAGGTCCTAACATTGAGGCCATTCATCCATCCATTCCCTGCTAGCTCTCTGCCCTGTAAACCCATCCGTCTGACCCCCCCCTCTCTCTCTCTCCAAATTTCTGTTGAAAGCCCCTGATTACTGACGGAAGATGAGGGGTGTACGAGACAAGGAGAGGCATTGATAATGTAGATGGCCAGAGGATAAGGAGGGGTGGGGGGGGGAGACAATGGGTGACAGGGAGTGGGTGATGGGGAGGGTGTTGGTGGGGGGGAGAGTGGGTGATGGGGAGTGTCAGTGGGGGGAGTGGGTGATGGGGAGAGTGGGTGGTGGAGAAGTGTGGGTGATAGGGGAGTGGATGGTGGGGGAGAGTGTCAGTGAGGAGAGTGGGTGGTGGGGGAGAGTGTGATAGGAGTGGGTGATGGAGGAGAGTGTTGGTGGGGAGAGTGCGTGATGGGGAGAGTGGGTGATGAGGAGATTGTTGGTGGGTGATGGGGGACAGGATTGTTGGGCTGTGCCTCATCTCATCCGATGTTAACACTGTTGTTGTAAATCATTTAATTTATCTGTACATGATATCTCCTGTGTCCCTTCATTCACAGCTCACTGGTCCCACATCCAAATCAAATCATGCTCAGAAATCCACTGTATCGATCTCCAGCTTGTTATTAAAACCTTGGATCACCTTTTTTCACAATCCCTTTATCCTGTTAGTTCACTTTTACTGTCCCTGGTGCAGGATTTGCGATATTGCTCTTATAATGTATTGAGCCAGGCACATCCACCTGCTAGTAACTCAACAGAGACTCCACACCACCACCCCCCCCACCGCCACCTTTGTTGAGAGGAGACAACCACGCCGGTGGAGCGGGGGGGTGGGGGGGGTGCGCTCAGGGGCTGTGGGTCTCTCGTGGGCCACGGATGGCTGGAGGCCCGTATCGTAGGCACCAGGTTTTGGAAGGGATTCCAAGAGGGCGCTGAGGGCAAGAAGGGGCCCCGGGTGCTGAATTGTGTCAGAGGTTCAGATCCAGAGCCTGGGTTTGCTGACGGTTGCGGGAGCTGCTGGGGGCGGGGGGGGGGGTGGTGGGGCGGAATCCACGGACACTCGGCGTCTCTGAAGGGACTCTCTTTTGCTTCTTTCTTGTACTGGAAGGGGCACCAGGCGACACTTTCGGCAGCACTTTGTCTGCCTTGCGGCAGGAAGACAGGGAATTTCATGTGTCGTTGCATGATCTGCACGATTACACAACAAAGGAGTCTTGTATCTACGAGATCCCACCTCATCCTTCTGAAGCCCAACGAGTATTACCCCAAATGACACAATTCCTTCTCATGAGTGAAGCCCCCCCCATCCCTGGAATCTGCCTGATGACCCCCCCTCTGCTCCCCCTCCAAAGCCAGTCCATCCTTCCTCGAGTAAGGAGACCGGAACTGCCTGTGGTTCTCCAGATACGGCCTCACCAGGACCTTGTACAGTTGCATCACAACCTCTTTGCTCTTAAATTCACTAAATTCAATCCTTCCAGCGACAAATGTTCCTTCTTGATTATCTGACTGTATTTATCATCTGACTGTACATATACAACCCATCCAAATCATGTTCCTCTGGGCACGTGTGCATATGTGCACACACACGTACACACACACACACAAACATACACCCTTGCACATATACATATGGATGCACGTGCACACACATGTACCCTTGCACATACACACACACACACACACACACATATGCAGAGGGGGAAAAGGGGAAGGAGAGAGGGGAGAGAGAAAGGGGGAGAAGGGGAGGGAGAGAGGGAGGAAGGACGGGGGGGGTGGGAGAGTAAGGGACCAAGAGACGGAGAGGGGGAGTGAGAGGGGAGAGAGGTGGAGGGAGAGGGGGGAAAGAGAAAGGATTGGAGAGGGAGAAAAGGAAGGGGTCAGAGAAAAAAGTGGGAGATCAGGAAAGAGAGAGGGGAAGCATATCAGGAGAGGGAGGAAGGGAGGGGAAAAAGGAGATGAGAGAAAGGGTAGATTATGGTCATGGGTGGCCGACGGGTGGGAGAGAGAGAGGGGGAGGGAGGGGGTGAGGGAGAGGGAGGATGTGAGGGCTGCAGGGAGAGGGAGAGAGAGAGCAAGACAGTCAGATTAAGAATGAAGCTTATATCCTTTAGTCAGGAACTCAAAGCCAATCAATGATTCATCAGGGAAATAAGCACAGAGTGTAGAGATCACAGGAAAGGCTCACAAGTACACCTCAAAATGAATTAATTAGAGGAATAGAATATTGATTGCGGGGTTGGAGAGCGAGAAAGAGGGGAGAGAGAGGAGAGGAAAAGGAGAGAGGGAGAGGAGAGGAGAAAAAAGACAGGGGGGAAAGGAGAGAGAAGGAGAAAGAGAGAAGGAGAGAGGAGAGGAAAAAGAGAAGAAAAAGTGATAAAGGACAAAAGAGAGAGGGGGGTGAGGGAAAGAGAGGAGAGATGTGGGAGAGAGAGGGGCGAGGGAGGGAGAGAGGAGAGGGAAAGAGGGGAGGAGGAGAGGGGAGAGGAAAGGGTGAGAGGAGAGGGAGAAAGAGAGATGGGAGGGGGAGAGCAAGAGAGAGGGGAGAGGGAGAAAGAGGAGAGGAGAGATGGGAGAGAGAGAGAGGTAAACCTTGAATTAGAATGGAGGGAAATGAATCAAAGGATTTCTGCCTGCATATTCATTATAAAAGTGAAATAAAAATAGAATCTTCTCCATATTTAAATATTCAGCGCCAGGTCTGGTTGGCCTACATATTATGGAGCTTAATATATCACAGAGACCCTTGGAGGATTAGCCTCTGATTTAAAACTCTGCTCTTCATATGTTGGCATTTAACAGCGTTCTTTTGGCATTTAACAAAGCCCTTGGCATTGGGCATTGGCAGGCAGGAGACAGGATGTGGGTCAAACAGAATCTCGTTAGTCCGAGAGATTGGTGGGACTCGAACGTGCAATTCTCAGGCACCAAGGTCTCTGAGGAGTGGTGACCTGCGAGTTGTCTCTGCACTGGGACAGTGGGAGGGAGTAATTTCTCATTTCCCTGGGAACCCACTTGGTTACTGAGATGTCACAGGCTCTAACAATCTCCCACTTCCCCTGTCTCATATCCCACGATTGGATGTCAGGCTGTTAATCACTGCCAGATTCCAGGTAATTGACATACTTTATTAAGACAGCTAACCTTTCAGCTAACCACTATCCCTGTTCTGGGAGGGTGTGATGGGACGGTGCGGAGGGAGCTTCGCTCCATGTCTGACCCCGGGAGTGTGTGATGGAATGGTGTGGAGCGAGCTTCACTCCGTGTCTGACCCCGGGAATGTGTGACGGGATGGAACGGGGGGGGGGAAGCTTCACTCTGTGTCTGGTCCCGGAAGTGTGTGATGGCATGGTGCGGAGGGAGCTTTACTCTGTGCCTGACCCTGGGAGTGTGAGATGGAACAGTGTGGAGGGTTCACTCTGTGCCTGACCCCGGGAGTATGTGACTGGACGGTGCGGGGGGAGCTTCACTCTGTGTCTGGCCCCGGGAGTGTGTGACGGAGGAATCAATACCATGGGTCCCCACGAAACCCTGCCCTTCACAGATTTTTACAACCCAGTTCTTTCTTCCTCTGTTGTTTCAGGTCTGGGCCCCAAATTTGCATTCTCCGCAAAGTTTAGATTTATTTTCAGAGTACATGCATGACATCACATACCACCCTGAGATTCTTCGTCCTGCGGGCCAGGCAGAATGGCCACTAATTAATAATGCAAAAATAATAACTATACTCAAGAAAATAATTGTATACTAAAGAGAGGAATGTAAACTCAAAGGAAGTGCCATCAAACTGCAATACAGAAAATAAATATTCAATCATCAAGAACGTGAACAAGTAAATGCCCTTAAATGAGTCCCTGATTGAATTAGTTGTTGAGGAGTCTGACGGTGGGGGGGGGAGCAGCTGTTCCTGAACCTGGTGGGGGTGAGTCTTGTGGCACCTGGTCTTCTTCCCTGATGGCAGCAGCGAGAACAAAGCATGTGGTGGGAGGTATGGATTCTTGACGATCGCGGCTGCTCTCCGACGGCAACGATCCCCTTAGATGTTCTCGATGGCGGGGGAGGATTTTGCCCGTGATGTCCTGGGCTGTGTCCGCTACCTTTTGCAGGGCTTTCTGCTCAGGGGAATTGGTGTTCCCGTGTACAGCCAGTCAGTGCACTTCCCACTGCACTGAAATTTGCCAGGGTTTCCCATGTCGTACCGAACCTCCGCAAACCCCTGAGGGAGTCGAGGCGTCGACGGGCTTTCTCCAGCATGTTGGGTCCAGGAAAGATCCTCCGAGATGGTGACTCCCTAGAACTTGCTCATCCTCTCCACCTGGTGATCATGGGCTCGCCCACCTCTGGGTTTTCCCCTTCCTGAAGTCAACAGTCAGCCCCTCAGTTCTGGTGACGTCGAGGGCGAGGTTGTTGTTGGCGCACCATTTGGCCAAGGGTTCGGTTTGTTGATATTGTTTACACATCAAGCCAGTTTGTTCGGCGCGACCACCAAGCAGTAACTCTGCCTTGCCCTGCAGGAAAAAGGAACCTTGCGGTTGCATGTGTGCACGGTCCTAGATAAATCCGAAATCTCCAAATCTGTGGAGGAAGTGGGGCTGGACGCAGGCGAGTGGGACTTAGTGTGGGCCAGCCTGGGCAAGATGGGACGAAAGGCCTGCTCTCGAGACTGCTGTGACCCTTCCGGCTGAGGCATAAATGCAAGTAATGATGCTATTAAATTGTCAATTATCCTCTCTGTCTGGTATTAGCCCGTACAAGGAGTCGCATTGATTTTCTGTCTGGTTCGGGAATTATAGATTCCAAACCATTCTTAAATTAAAAGTGAAACCTCAACTCAGCCTTGCCTTTCCCTGCATCTCCCCCACCCCCCGGTATGTGGCCTGGCCTGATTAATTCACTGCTGTAAAAGTCTCCGATTGGGATGGATCAGGGCCCCCCCCCCCCCCCCCCCCCCGGGGGGAGTAGAAGGAAATGGGGCAAAATGCGAGACACTGTCACTGGGGGTGGGGTGGAATATCTTGGCAGGTCCTTTATGTGGCTAGGATAATACGCGGAGTCTCGGGCTCAAGGGACAAGCAGGTGCCCAGAACAAAATGGTGGTGTGGGGAAGGACGGCGGGGGGGAGGGGGGTTGGAAAACAGGCAGGAGGTCCTGAGAGGAGGAGGGAGGGAGTACCGGCAAATGGAGGTTGGTGGTGAGGGGTGTAGTGGAGAGCTGGAGGAAAGGAGACAGAGGGAGGAGGGGGAGGGGGAGGGGGAGCAGAGAAGTCGATGTTAATACCGTCTGGTTGCAGGCGCGATACTACGTTTAGAATGTAACGTGCACAAAATCCTTTGCCTTTTGTCCACTGGAAGGCAGACCTTTTGTCCAGTGGCCCCAGTCCTTCCTGAGCCTCCCTCCCCACCTCAGCTATTTAAGGGCGCGCCCAGACGGGAAAATTGAGTGTTCTTCCTCCAGTTTGTGGGTTGTCCCGGTGGGACAGGGGTCATAGGCAGGTGCGCGGAGTGCAGGACTGCAGTGGCTGGCCGCTGGGAGGTCCCCCGCCACTGATGCAGGATGCCAGACGGCGCCAAGGTGCTCAGTGGAGTGATCTGCCAGTCTGTCCAGAGACCACCACGGTGGGGGAGGGGGGCGGATGGGAGTAGACGACCACCCCTCATCCTACCCACCGCAGGTTCACAGTGTTGGACGGCCAAATTTGGGGCCCAGAATGGCGGCGAGGGAGGAGGGATGGGCGCAACTGTGGTCTTCATTAACCCGTGGGATCAAATTCAAGAGCCATGAGGTAATGTCGCAGCAAGACAAGACCTTGGTCAGACCCCACTCAGTTCTGGTCACCTCACCACAGGAAGGATGTAGAGAGGGGGCAGAGGAGATTCACAAGGATGCTGCCTGGATTGTAGAGCATGCTTTTGGAGGATAGGTTGGGTGAACTCGGTCTTTTCTTCTTGGAGCGATGGAGGATGAGGGGTGGGGTGACCTGATAGAGGCGTCCGAGACAGTGAGAGACTGATTGTGTGGACGGCCAGAGGCTTTTCCCCTGGGCCTGAAATGGCTAAAATGAGGGGGCATCATTTTAAGGTGCTTGGGAGTATGTATGGGGGGAGGGGAAATATAAGTTCTTCACACATAGAGGGGTAGTGGCAGGGAATGAGCTGTGGTGGAGACTGGGACAACAGGATTGTTTAAGAAATGGTTAGATCGGTTAATGGAGCTGAAATGGAGGGTTATTCAATCTGGAAATTTTAGGCAGTTATCAGAGGGTCAGCACAGCACTGTGGGCAGAAAGGCCTGTACTGTGTGGTCGATGTTCTATGCTGCTCCAAACTCCAAACAGAATAGTCATGACCCATTGAACAATGGGCCAAGGTGCAGGACACCTCGGCATCTTGGGTTGCCTGCAGTGTAGAACACGTGGGACCAGTGTGGGTGGGACATTGTGGCCAGCATGGGTAGGAACTGGTTGAACTTGGCCGGTGTGGGCGGCTGCAGGGTTAAGTGGCCAGTGTGGGGTGGTACGGATTGAACTTGGCCGGCGTGGGCAGGTACGGCGTTAAGTGACCAGCGTGGGCAGGTACGAGGTTAACGTAGCCGGCTTGGGGAAGTATGGGGTTAACGTGGCCGGCGTGGGCAGGTACGGGGTTAACATGTAACAAGGTTTGGTGCTGGTGTCAGGCCTTGGGCAGGTAAAGATGCACCTGAGACAGGTGTTGGTGTGTGAATACTTGACTTGCTCCCTCTCTACATACTCACACAAACACACATTCATACACTCACACTCACACAAACACATACTCACACACAAACACACACACACACTCATACACTCACACACACACAAACACACACAATCACACACTCATACACTCACACACACTCACACAAACACATACTCACACACAAACACACTCATACACTCTCACACACACATACTCACACATTCATACACACACACACACATTCACACTCAGACAGACCGTCTGTGTGAAGATGAAGGAGATTAGAGTGAATTATGTACTGGTTGCCACCCTGCTGGGGAGGGGGTGAGCCATGTACCTCTAACTGTGGGGAGGTGGGAACACACTGCAGAAATGCACAGTGAACTGGTCTCCCGCCTGCACCATATGGAGTGGTAAATACTGTGATGTGTTCTTGTTAACACGACATATGTCACCCTGCTCGTTCTATTATTAAACCTGATTTGGTTTCATTGGAAGGATTCGTGATAGGGCCTTGGTTTAATTTTAAAGGCGGGTAATTCGGAGAGTCCAGGGTGGGGAACTGACCGCCAGATCCTGGATGTGGAAGGTGCATCATCAGTGCAGCCTCCAGGAAAGGTCAAACTGAACACCGGCCCAGGAATGAGTGTCGAGGAAGCAGAAGCTCCATCCTCACCCTCCCCTCCATCCTCCCCTCCCCCTCCCCTCCCTCTTCACCCCACCACCCTCCTCACCGTCCTCACTCCCGCACCCTCCCACCTCTCACCCTCCCTCCGTCCTCACCCCCCACTCTCCTCACCCCTACCACCCCTCCTCACCCTCTCCTCCCTCCTCACTGCCCCCTCCCTCCTCATTCCCACACTTCCCTCCCTCCATCCTCATTGCCTACTCCCCTACTTCACCATTCTACTCTCCTTGGGGAGTGTAGGGGGTGATGTGAAGGGGTGGAGGTCCGTGGTGGGTGAACGGCGAAAGGATGGAATCCATAGGGGGTGAATGGGAAGGGGTGGGGAGTGAATGGGGAAGAGGTGGGGATCCATGAGGGGGTGAACGGGGAAGGGGTGGTGGTCTGTGGGGTTGAACGGGGAAGGGGTGAGGGTTCATGAGGTTGAACAGGGAAGGGGTTGAATGGAGAAGGGATGGGAGTCCATGGGTGGTGAACGGGGAAGGGGTGGTGTCCATGGAGTTGAACAGGGAAGGGGTGGGGGTTTTTGGGGTTGAATGTGGAAGGGGTGGGAGTCCGTGGCAGGGTGAAGGGGGAAGGGGTGGGGGTCTGTGGGGGGGTGAAGGGGGAAGAGGTGGGGGACCGTAGGGGGGGTTAATGGGAAGTGGTGGTGGAGGGGGTGAATGGCTGGGCGGTCCGCAGAGATCGTGCTGGGATAGAGGCAGGCTCGAAACCTCAGGCTGTGTGAGTGTGTGTCTATATTTTAAATTCTCTGCCTTTTCATTCATTGATTGTCAGCTTCGAAGCCCTTGGTGTGAGATGACCAATGTTTTCGACAGAAACATCAATCTATCTTCAACACTGATTTATTCCTGATACAATGAGACGCAGAATAAATGAGGCCCTCACACAGCGGGCTCCGGCAAGCACAGTGTTTAAATTCACGCATTGTCATTGGATTAAATCAGCCTTTGTCTCCCTGGGAGTCAGTCTGAGATGGAGAGATGGAGGGAACATGAGAAAGAGAGAGAGAGAGAGATGTTGAGAAATAACCAACTCACCCTATTCCAGGGGAATCTTTAAACTGGTGCCAACCACAACACCGGAGAGGGATCACGTTCGATCTCAGGGACTCTAATGAAATGCACTCAGAGCATTATATAGCACAGAAACAGGCCCCTTTGGCCCATCTAGTCTGTGGGGAACCATTTTGTTTTTTTTTGCCTAGCTCCTCTTACCTGCCCCCCACCCCACCCCCGGTCCGTACCCCTCTCCACCCATGGACCTGTCCACATTCCTCTGAAGTGTTAAAACTCAGCCTGCGCTCACCACTTCGGCCCGTTCCGCACTCTCCCACCGCTCTCCATGGGAAGAAGCTCCTCCTAAACATTTCCCCTTTCACCCTTAACCCCTGGTTTGCATCTCACACCCCCCCCCACCACTCCCAGCAAAAAAATCTGACCTACACTTACTCTGTCTGTCCCCCTCATAAATACCTCGATCAAATCTCCCCTTGTTCTTCTGTGCTCCAGGGAATGAAACCCTCACCTGTTTAACCTTTCCTTGTAACTCAGTTCCTCAAATCCCGGCCACATCCTAGTAAATCTCTATCCTCTTTCAAACTGCACATAATACTCCAAATTTGGCCTCACCAATGTCTTATACAACTTCACCATAACATCCCAACTCCTGTACCCGATCCTCTGATGTATGAAGGCCAATGTGCCAAAAGCTCTCTCTACAACCCTGTCCACACTTTCAGGGAATTATGCTGTCAGGGGATGTTCTAATTCTGATTCTCTGATACCACCTTTCCATCTCCACTCTGTCGAGCCCCTTCAAGATTTGGGAGCTTTCCACGGGACGCCCTCACCTAAACTCCAGCGAGCATCTTCCCAGGATTGCCGAACACTGAAAATCTCGGAAATCTGTACCATTGGTGAGACTGGACGCAGACTGGGAGATAAATGCCGCACAAGCCATTGGCAAGACCAAATTTGGTGCGTTTTGTGCCTTGCAACTACAGGAAAGATGTCAATAAGGCAGAAAGAGGGCAGAGAGGATTTACAAGGACATTGCCTGGACTTCAGGAACTGGGTTACAGGGAAAGGCTGAACAAGTTCAGGGGCAGCATAGTTGGCCTAGCAGTCAGCGCAATGCCGTGACAGAGCCAGCGATTGGGACCAGGGTTCGAAGCCTGCGCTGTCTGTAAGGAGTTTGTACATTCTCCCTGTGTCTATGTGGGTTTTCCCGGGGGGGGTGGGGGGCTCCAGTTTCCTCCCAACATTCGAAACGTACTGGGGGTGTAGGTTAATGGGGTGTAAATTGGGTGACACCGACTCGTGGGCCGAAATGTATTAAAAAAAATAGGTGTGGACTTTATTCTCTGGAGCGTAGAAGAATGAGGGGAGATTTGGTCACCGAACTACAGGAAAGATATCAATAAGATTGAAATAGGGCAGAGAAGATTTACTGGGATATTGCTGGGATTTGAGGTACCGAGTTGCAGGGCAAGGTTAAACAGATGAGGATTTTATTCCCTGGAGCATAGAAGAATGAGGGGAGATTTGATGGAGGTGTTTAAAATGATGAGGGGGACAGACAGAGTAAACGTAGGTCGATTTGTTCTACTGAGGGTGGGTGAGATGCAAACCAGAGATGTGGGTTAAAGGTGAAAAGGGAGAAGATTTGGGGGGATCATGAGGTGGGGGGGGGAAAACGACTTCACACAGAGAGCGGTGGGAGTGCGGAATGAGTTGAAGCAGCGAACGCAGGCTCAGTATTGACATTTCAGAGAAACCTGGGCAGGTACATGGATGGGAGGGGTACGGAGGGCAAGAGACTGGGCGCTGGTCAGTGGGGCTAGGCAGGACAATAGCTCAACACGGACCAGAAGGGCTGAAGGGCCTGCTTTTCGGCAGCCATGAAGCTGGTGGGATTCGCCGCTGGGGAGGTTTAAGCAGACAGGTAGCTTCTTGATGAACAATGAAATCGAGGGATACGGGGAGATGACAGGAGAAAGGGGTTCCAAAGGGATAGTAAATTGGGCCGAGTTCCTCCGGCACAGTTGTGTATTGCTCTACAACCCCAGAGCCCACAGGCCTCCTGCATTTCACTCATGGTTCTCTGCCTGAAATGAACAACTGAACTGCTTGCCCAACGACTTCGATGGTTGCACCTTGGTCCGTGTGACCATGAACTCAGACCTTTTTATTTGCCAGCCAAAATATCCACATAAATTATTCAGAAGCACAGAATATTGCACCACAGAAAACAGGCCCTTCAGTCCTTCTAGTCTGTGACAACCACTGTTGCATCAATTTAAAGCCTGGTAACAGGCCCTTTCGGCCCACGAGTCCGCACCGCTCACTTACACCCAATCGACCCCCCCCACTTCCCCCAAGTACGTTTTTTGAAGGGTGGGAGGAAATCGGAGCCCCCCTCCTCCACTGGGGAAAACCCATGCAGACACAGGGTCGAACCGGAGGCAGTGCCCCTTCCCTGGTCCCGATCGCTGGTGCTCACTGGATAACTAAGATATTGTCTCATGAATAGGTGGTCCGTGTGAGCAGTTCCTTGGGTTGTTCCGTGTTTGCTCCGCCCGTGGGGGGGGGGGGAGGGGGGGAGAAGCCATTCCTCAGGCTGGTGATGGTGGCCCTGATCCTCCTGGATCCCCGATGGGGGCGGCTGAAAGATGCCAGGCATGAGGTGTGATTTTGCGCGCCCTCTTCGGACAAAGGACAGCCAACCAGGCAAGGGGAACTTGGTTAGCTTTGCCCTCTGTCCCAACATCACGGTTAATGTGGGCAAGACTAATCAGCTAATTAAATCTCATCTACATAATAAACTCCAACAACTTTCTCCCAAACCTTTTCATGGTGCAGGACCAAGTTGCTCTAATTGTTATTTTGGAGGAGAAGATGATAATGATATGCTAACGAGGGCCCATTTATGAATGTAAATGCAAACTAATTAGAATATAGCCTTCAATTTAACTCAGGAGAACTTGCTTTTACAACCTTGGACCAAGTAATCACCTTGATCGCTCAGGTTTGCATGCTAATTAGCTGACAAGATGAGGGGTAATTTGCATATGAAACTGACGTTAATTAGGTAGAGCGGGGTATTGGTCGGGACGGGGTATTGGTCGGGGCGGGGAGGAAGTTGTTCAAATTTTTCCGGTATCGGAGATAGCAGTGAGGATGAAACAGGAGAGTCCACAGGCACTGTGATTGTGGTTAAAACACACAGTAAATTCTAGGGGAACCTGAGCAGCCTCTCGGCGTCCACGGTGGATGAAGATACACGACCTACGTTTTGGGCCTGAGCTGTTCCTTGAGGTGCAAGGAATAAAGAATGAAGGCTGGCCAGGGGAAGAGTCAGATTTCCGATTTATTGTCAGAGTATGTCACATACAGCCCTGAGATCCTTTTATTCTGTGGACTGGGCAGAATTACCACTTATTAGCAGTGCAAAAAAAAATCTGTACTCAACGTACATGTGGAAACAAATCAATTACATGCACAAGAGCCCCGATTGAGTTTGTCGTTGAGGAGTCTGACGGTGGAACTGTTCCTGAACCTGGTGGGTGTGAGTCTTGTGGCACCTACACCACTTTCCTGATGGCAGCAGTGAGAAGTGTGTGCCGGGTGGGGTGGATCCCTGATGATCGCTGCTACTCTCTGACGGCAGCGTTCCCTGTTGACGTTCTCGATGGTGGGTGAGGGTTTTTTGCCTGTGACATCCCGGGCTGCGTCCGCTACCTTCTGCAGGGCTTCACGCTTGGGGGGAATGGTGTCCCCGACTCAGACCGCGATGCAGCCGAGTCGGCCCATTTTCCCTGACACCTCTGTCAAAGTGGGTGTCCAGAACAACAAATTGGAGATGATAGGAGGAGAGGTGGAAATTGATTTTGGCTCTGGAAATGGAGACAAAGGGAGGGACACATGAAAGTCTCCCAATGGCCATCTGGTTCAATTCGCTGTCCTGCAACCCCCACCCCCCCCACCGCTGAGACGTCTGCTCATGGTCTCGGGCACTGCCAGACTGAGACCATTCACAGATTGGAGGAACCACACCTCATCGTCTGTCTGGGCCCCCTCCAACTGAACGACCTTAACATTGACCTCGGTTTCCATTCAACACCCCTTCCCCCCACCACCCCAGGAGGAAACCCACACTGGTCATGGGGAGAGAGCATGCAAACTCCTTACGGAGAGCGCTGGTTTCGCTGGCACTATAATACCATCGCTCCAACTGCTACACCTGTGGGAGAATCTCAAAACCAGGGACCTCCACTTAAAAATAAAAGATTTTAAACTTCGCACCTTGGATGGTAACCTTTTGAACAGATTAATTTTGAAAGAAAACTTACAGTTTACAGAAACAATTAATATGCCAATTAATTATTAATATGCATTGATTATTAAGCAGCATGCAGATTAATTATTCATCGCATAATATTATTTAATTGCTCTGAACTAGAGGTATAAGGAGATTGGATACCTGATTATACCTTGTAACAAAGCATCTTCACACCAGCTTACATGTTCCACATGATGTTTGTCATTAACTAATCTCAGCCACTACTTCTGGTACATATCCTCCCTGTCTCAATAACCTCCTCCAGTCCCCGACACCCCTCCCTGTCTCTGAAACCCCCTCCGGTCCTTACACCACTCCCAATCTCAGAAACTCACTTCAGTTCCCTCTCTCTCTCCTTCTACTGGTCTCACCCTCTCAGTCGCTGCCCCTCGGTCTCCCATTCCCACCTCGTGGCTCCCCTTCCCCTTTCTCTCTCTCTCCCCTCATTTCCTCTGACCCCTCCCTCCCCTCTACCCTCTCACCCTCCCCTCTACCCCTGTCCCCTCTCTTACTCTCCCCTTTCTTCCTCTTCCCCTCCTCCCTCTCCCCCTCCCCTCTAATCCTACCCTCCCTTCTCTCTCCCCCTCACCCTCTCCTCTCCTTTTCTCCATCTCTGCCTCCTCCTCACCCACTCATCTCCCATTCTCCCTCCTTCTCTCTCCCATTCCCTCTTGCATTTCTCCCTCCCTGTCTCACCCTCTCTCCTCTCACTCCCCTTCTCTTTCCCTCCCCAATACTCTCTCACCCATATCTCTCTTTTACCCTCTCATACTGCCCTCTCTCTCTCATTCCATCTCATTCTCCTTCTCTTGCGTCCTGCCTCATTCCCCCCCCCCCACTCCCACCCTTCCTTCTCTCTCTCTCTCTCTCTCTTTCCCACGTTGTTATCCCTGCTTGGCCAATCAAACCCCTTCCCACACAGCAGGGAATTTGGCCACCATCCTGAGCAGTTTGGAGAGCAGTTGGACAGACACAAATGACAAATCGCTTTCATGACTGCAAGAGAGAGTTCCAGCCTTAGTGTCGACGGGACTCTACCCATCGTGGCAGTCACGAGCTTCCTGCCTGTCCAGCAAGATGGCCTCATTGTACGACCCTCTCCATCACTATCTCCACAGACAGGTGAGATAAGACGTTCATCTCACCCCCCCCCCCCCACCTACCACACGTAGGACATAGGAGCAGAAATAGGACATTCAGCCCATCGAGTCTGCCCCCACCATTCAATCATGAGCTGGTCCATTTCCCCACTCAGCCCCACTGCCCGGCCCTCTCCCCGTAAACTTTGTTGCCCTGGCTAATCAACAACTTGCCTTAAATTGGCCTTAAATATACCCAATGATCCGGCCTCCACATCCACCCATGGCAACAAATTCCACAGATTCACTGCCCTGCGGCTGAAGAAATACCTACGCATCTCTATTCTAATCAGATGCCCTTCAATCCTGAAGTTGAACTCTCTTGTCCAGGACTCTCCCGCCATAGGGAACGACCTTTCTACATCAACTCTATCCATGCTTTTCAACGTTGGAAAGGTTTCAATGAGATTCCCCCTTAAATTCCAAAATGTAAAGTCAAGATCTCTCAAATGCTCCTTGTATGATGACCGTTTTATTCCTTGTGAACCTCCTTTGAATCGTCGCCAAAGTCAGGACATCCTTTATTCATTGAGGAGCACAAAACTACTCACAGGACTCCGAGTGGGGTCTCACCAGGGCCTTATAGAGCCTCAACGTCACATCCCAGTTCCAACATTCAATTCCTCGAAAAATATCGGTGTCAATACAGGACTGACTATAATGTCGTTACATCTCTGGTAACAATCAGTCATTACAGAACGTGTTGGAATTGTCCGATTTACCGCAAGCCTCTTCACACCGAGATCTCAGATGACAGTTGTCACATGTAGAGCATGAGCTCTGTGATCTGGGACTGAGGGCAAGGGTACGACTCAGCGAGGTTATGGAACGACCAGCATAGGACAGAGTCAAGCTCCCTCCGCACTGTCCCGTCACACACACCCGGGGTCAGACCCGAGTCAAGCTCCCTCAGCACTGTCCCGTCACACACTCCCAGGGTCAGACCCGAGTAAAGCACACTCCGCACCGTCCCGTCACACACTCCTGGGGTCAGACCCAGATTGAAGTTCCCTCCGCACCGTCCCATCACACACTCCCAGGGTCAGATACAGACTGAAGATCCCTCCGTACCATCCCATCACACACTCCCGGGGTCAGAGACAGAGCGAAGCTCCCTCCGCATTGTCCCATCACACACTCCCGGGGTCAGACACAGAGCGAAGATCCCTCCGCACTGTCCCATCACACACTTCCAGAGTCAGACACAGAGTGAAGCTCCCTCCACATTGTCCCATCACACACTTGCGGGACCAGACACAGAGCGAAGTTCCTTCCGCATTGTCCCATCACACACTCCCGGGGTCAGACACAGAGCGAAGCTCCCTCCATACTGTCCCATCACACACTCCCAGGGTCAGACACAGAGTGAAGCTCCCTCCAAATTGTCCCATCACACACTTGCAGGGTCAGACACAGAGCGAGGTTCCTTCCGCATTGTCCCATCACACACTCCCGGGGTCAGACACAGAGCGAAGCTTCCTCCATACTGTCCCATCACACATTCCCAGGGTCAGATACAGAGCGAAGCTCCCTCCGCACTGTCCCATCACACACTCCCAGGGTCAGACACAGAGAGAAGCTCCCTCCACATTGTCCCATCACACACTTGCGGGGTCAGACACAGAGCGAAGTTCCTTCCGCATTGTCCCATCACACACTCACGGGGTCAGACACAGAGCGAAGGTCCCTCCATACTGTCCCATCACACACTCCCAGGGTCACACACAGAGTTAAGCTCCTTCCAAATTGTCCCATCACACACTTGCAGGGTCAGACACAGAGCGAAGTTCCTTCCGCATTGTCCCATCACACACTCCCGGGGTCAGACACAGAGTGAAGCTCCCTCCATATTGTCCCATCACACACTCCCAGGGTCAGACAAAGAGTGAAGCTCCCTCCAGATTGTCCCATCACACACTTGCAGGGTCAGACACAGAGCGAAGTTCCTTCCGCATTGTGCATTCACACACTCCCGGGGTCAGACACAGAGTGAAGCTCCCACCATACTGTCCCATCACACACTCCCAGGGTCAGATACAGAGCGAAGCTCCCTCCGCACTGTCCCATCACACACTCCCGGGGTCAGATACAGGCTGAAGCTCCCTCTGCACTGTCCCATCACACACTCCCAGGGTCAGACACAGAGCGAAGCTCCCTCCATACTGTCCCATCACACACTCCCAGGGTCAGACACAGAGTGAAGCTCCCTCCAAATTGTCCCATCACACACTTGCAGGGTCAGATACAGAGCGAAGTTCCTTCCGCATTGTCCCATAACACACTCCCGGGGTCAGACACAGAGCGAAGCTCCCTCCATACTGTCCCATCATACACTCCCATGGTCAGACACAGAGTGAGGCTCCCTCCAAATTGTCCCATCACACACTTGAAGGGTCAGACACAGAGCGAAGTTCCTTCCGCATTGTCCCATCACACACTCCCGGGGTCAGACACAGAGCGAAGCTCCCTCCATACTGTCCCATCACACACTCCCAGGGTCAGACACAGAGTGAAGCTCCCTCCACATTGTCTCATCACACACTTGCGGGGTCAGACACAGAGTGAAGCTCCCTCTGGACCGTCCCGTCACACATTCCCAGGGTCAGATACAGGCTGAAGCTCCCTCTGCACTGTCCCATCACACACACCCAGGGTCAGACACAGAGTGAAGCTCCCTCCAAATTGTCCCATCACACACTTGCAGGGTCAGACACAGAGCGAAGTTCCTTCCGCATTGTCCCATCACACATTCCCGGGGTCAGACACAGAGCGACTCCCTGCATACTGTCCCATCACACATTCCCAGGGTCAGATACAGAGCGAAGCTCCCTCCGCACTGTCCCATCACACACTCCCAGGGTCAGACACAGAGAGAAGCTCCCTCCACATTGTCCCATCACACACTGGCGGGGTCAGACACAGAGCGAAGCTCCCTCCGCATTGTCCCATCACACACTCCCGGGATCAGACACAGAGCGAAGATCCCTCCGCACTGTCCCATCACACACTTCCAGAGTCAGACACAGAGTGAAGCTCCCTCCACATTGTCCCATCACACACTTGCGGGAACAGACACAGAGCGAAGCTCCCTCCATACTGTCCCATCACACACTCCCAGGGTCAGACACAGAGTGAAGCTCCCTCCAAATTGTCCCATCACACACTTGCAGGGTCAGACACAGAGCGAGGTTCCTTCCGCATTGTCCCATCACACACTCCCGGGGTCAGACACAGAGCGAAGCTTCCTCCATACTGTCCCATCACACATTCCTAGGGTCAGATACAGAGCGAAGCTCCCTCCGCACTGTCCCATCACACACTCCCGGGGTCAGACACAGAGCGAAGATCCCTCCACACTGTCCCATCACACACTTCCAGAGTCAGACACAGAGTGAAGCTCCCTCCACATTGTCCCATCACACACTTGCGGGAACAGACACAGAGCGAAGTTCCTTCCGCATTGTCCCATCACACACTCCCGGGGTCAGACACAGAGCGAAGCTCCCTCCATACTGTCCCATCACACACTCCCAGGGTCAGACACAGAGTGAAGCTCCCTCCAAATTGTCCCATCACACACTTGCAGGGTCAGACACAGAGCGAGGTTCCTTCCGCATTGTCCCATCTCACACTCCCGGGGTCAGACACAGAGCGAAGCTTCCTCCATACTGTCCCATCACACATTCCCAGGGTCAGATACAGAGCGAAGCTCCCTCAGCACTGTCCCATCACACACTCCAAGGGTCAGACACAGAGAGAAGCTCCCTCCACATTGTCCCATCACACACTTGCGGGGTCAGACACAGAGCGAAGTTCCTTCCGCATTGTCCCATCACACACTCACGGGGTCAGACACAGAGTGAAGGTCCCTCCATACTGTCCCATCACACACTCCCAGGGTCACACACAGAGTTAAGCTCCTTCCAAATTGTCCCATCACACACTTGCAGGGTCAGACACAGAGCGAAGTTCCTTCCGCATTGTCCCATCACAAACTCCCGGGGTCAGACACAGAGTGAAGCTCCCTCCATATTGTCCCATCACACACTCCCAGGGTCAGACAAAGAGTGAAGCTCCCTCCAAATTGTCCCATCACACACTTGCAGGGTCAGACACAGAGCGAAGTTCCTTCCGCATTGTGCATTCACACACTCCCGGGGTCAGACACACAGTGAAGCTCCCACCATACTGTGCCGTCACACAGTCCCAGGGTGAGACTCAGAGTGAAGCTCCCTCCACATTGTCTCATCACACACTTGCGGGGTAAGACACAGAGTGAAGCTCCCTCTGGACCGTCCCGTCACACATTCCCAGGGTCAGATACAGGCTGAAGCTCCCTCTGCACTGTCCCATCACACACACCCAGGGTCAGACACAGAGTGAAGCTCCCTCCAAATTGTCCCATCACACACTTGCAGGGTCAGACACAGAGCGAAGTTCCTTCCGCATTGTCCCATCACACATTCCCGGGGTCAGACACAGAGCGAAGCTCCCTGCATACTGTCCCATCACACACTCCCAGGGTCAGACTCAGAGTGAAGCTCCCTCCAAATTGTCCCATCACACACTTGCAGGGTCAGACACAGAGCGAAATTCCTTCCGCATTGTCCCATCACACACACCCGGGGTCAGACCCGAGTCAAGCTCCCTCAGCACTGTCCCATCACACACTCCCAGGGTCAGACCCGAGTAAAGCACACTCCGCACCGTCCCGTCACACACTCCTGGGGTCAGACCCAGATTGAAGTTCCCTCCGCACCGTCCCATCACACACTCCCAGGGTCAGATACAGACTGAAGATCCCTCCGTACCATACCATCACACACTCCCGGGGTCAGAGACAGAGCGAAGCTCCCTCCGCATTGTCCCATCACACACTCCCGTGGTCAGACACAGAGCGAAGATCCCTCCGCACTGTGCCATCACACACTTCCAGAGTCAGACACAGAGTGAAGCTCCCTCCACATTGTCCCATCACACACTTGCGGGATCAGACACAGAGCGAAGTTCCTTCCGCATTGTCCCATCACACACTCCCGGGGTCAGACACAGAGCGAAGCTCCCTCCATACTGTCCCATCACACACTCCCAGGGTCAGACACAGAGTGAAGCTCCCTCCAAATTGTCCCATCACACACTTGCAGGGTCAGACACAGAGCGAGGTTCCTTCCGCATTGTCCCATCACACACTCCCGGGGTCAGACACAGAGCGAAGCTTCCTCCATACTGTCCCATCACACATTCCCAGGGTCAGATACAGAGCGAAGCTCCCTCCGCACTGTCCCATCACACACTCCCGGGGTCAGACACAGAGAGAAGCTCCCTCCACATTGTCCCATCACACACTCCCAGGGTCAGACAAAGAGTGAAGCTCCCTCCAAATTGTCCCATCACACACTTGCAGGGTCAGACACAGAGCGAAGTTCCTTCCGCATTGTGCATTCACACACTCCCGGGGTCAGACACAGAGTGAAGCTCCCACTATACTGTCCCATCACACACTCCCAGGGTGAGACTCAGAGTGAAGCTCCCTCCAAATTGTCCCATCACACACTTGCAGGGTCAGACACAGAGCGAAGCTCCCTCCATACCGTCCCATCACACACTCCCAGGGTCAGATACAGAGCGAAGCTCCCTCCGCACTGTCCCATCACACACTCCCGGGGTCAGACACAGAGCGAAGCTCCCTCCGCAATGTCCCATCACACACTCCCAGGGTTGGACACAGAGTGAAGCTCCCTCCACATTGTCCCATCACACACTTGCGGGGTCAGACACAGAGCGAAGTTCCTTCCGCATTGTCCCATAACACACTCCCGGGGTCAGACACAGAGCGAAGCTCCCTCCATACTGTCCCATCATACACTCCCATGGTCAGACACAGAGTGAGGCTCCCTCCAAATTGTCCCATCACACACTTGAAGGGTCAGACACAGAGCGAAGTTCCTTCCGCATTGTCCCATCACACACTCCCGGGGTCAGACACAGAGCGAAGCTCCCTCAATACTGTCCCATCACACACTCCCAGGGTCAGACACAGAGTGAAGCTCCCTCCACATTGTCTCATCACACACTTGCGGGGTCAGACACAGAGTGAAGCTCCCTCTGGACCGTCCCGTCACACATTCCCAGGGTCAGATACAGGCTGAAGCTCCCTCTGCACCGTCCCATCACACACACCCAGGGTCAGACACAGAGTGAAGCTCCCTCCAAATTGTCCCATCACACACTTGCAGGGTCAGACACAGAGTGAAGCTCCCTCCACATTGTCTCATCACACACTTGCGGGGTCAGACACAGAGTGAAGCTCCCTCTGGACCGTCCCGTCACACATTCCCAGGGTCAGATACAGGCTGAAGCTCCCTCTGCACTGTCCCATCACACACACCCAGGGTCAGACACAGAGTGAAGCTCCCTCCAAATTGTCCCATCACACACTTGCAGGGTCAGACACAGAGCGAAGTTCCTTCCGCATTGTCCCATCACACATTCCCGGGGTCAGACACAGAGCGACTCCCTGCATACTGTCCCATCACACATTCCCAGGGTCAGATACAGAGCGAAGCTCCCTCCGCACTGTCCCATCACACACTCCCAGGGTCAGACACAGAGAGAAGCTCCCTCCACATTGTCCCATCACACACTTGCGGGGTCAGACACAGAGCGAAGCTCCCTCCGCATTGTCCCATCACACACTCCCGGGATCAGACACAGAGCGAAGATCCCTCCGCACTGTCCCATCACACACTTCCAGAGTCAGACACAGAGTGAAGCTCCCTCCACATTGTCCCATCACACACTTGCGAGAACAGACACAGAGCGAAGCTCCCTCCATACTGTCCCATCACACACTCCCAGGGTCAGACACAGAGTGAAGCTCCCTCCAAATTGTCCCATCACACACTTGCAGGGTCAGACACAGAGCGAGGTTCCTTCCGCATTGTCCCATCACACACTCCCGGGGTCAGACACAGAGCGAAGCTTCCTCCATACTGTCCCATCACACATTCCCAGGGTCAGATACAGAGCGAAGCTCCCTCCGCACTGTCCCATCACACACTCCCGGGGTCAGACACAGAGCGAAGATCCCTCCGCACTGTCCCATCACACACTTCCAGAGTCAGACACAGAGTGAAGCTCCCTCCACATTGTCCCATCACACACTTGCGGGAACAGACACAGAGCGAAGTTCCTTCCTCATTGTCCCATCACACACTCCCGGGGTCAGACACAGAGCGAAGCTCCCTCCATACTGTCCCATCACACACTCCCAGGGTCAGACACAGAGTGAAGCTCCCTCCAAATTGTCCCATCACACACTTGCAGGGTCAGACACAGAGCGAGGTTCCTTCCGCATTGTCCCATCTCACACTCCCGGGGTCAGACACAGAGCGAAGCTTCCTCCATACTGTCCCATCACACATTCCCAGGGTCAGATACAGAGCGAAGCTCCCTCCGCACTGTCCCAACACACACTCCCAGGGTCAGACACAGAGAGAAGCTCCCTCCACATTGTCCCATCACACACTTGCGGGGTCAGACACAGAGCGAAGTTCCTTCCGCATTGTCCCATCACACACTCACGGGGTCAGACACAGAGTGAAGGTCCCTCCATACTGTCCCATCACACACTCCAAGGGTCACACACAGAGTTAAGCTCCTTCCAAATTGTCTCATCACACACTTGCAGGGTCAGACACAGAGCGAAGTTCCTTCCGCATTGTCCCATCACAAACTCCCAGGGTCAGACACAGAGTGAAGCTCCCTCCATATTGTCCCATCACACACTCCCAGGGTCAGACAAAGAGTGAAGCTCCCTCCAAATTGTCCCATCACACACTTGCAGGGTCAGACACAGAGCGAAGTTCCTTCCGCATTGTGCATTCACACACTCCCGGGGTGAGACACACAGTGAAGCTCCCACCATACTGTCCCATCACACAGTCCCAGGGTGAGACTCAGAGTGAAGCTCCCTCCACATTGTCTCATCACACACTTGCGAGGTCAGACACAGAGTGAAGCTCCCTCTGGACCGTCCCGTCACACATTCCCAGGGTCAGATACAGGCTGAAGCTCCCTCTGCACTGTCCCATCACACACACCCAGGGTCAGACACAGAGTGAAGCTCCCTCCAAATTGTCCCATCACACACTTGCAGGGTCAGACACAGAGCGAAGTTCCTTCCGCATTGTCCCATCACACATTCCCGGGGTCAGACACAGAGCGAAGCTCCCTGCATACTGTCCCATCACACACTCCCAGGGTCAGACTCAGAGTGAAGCTCCCTCCAAATTGTCCCATCACACACTTGCAGGGTCAGACACAGAGCGAAATTCCTTCCGCATTGTCCCATCACACACACCCGGGGTCAGACCCGAGTCAAGCTCCCTCAGCACTGTCCCATCACACACTCCCAGGGTCAGACCCGAGTAAAGCACACTCCGCACCGTCCCGTCACACACTCCTGGGGACAGACCCAGATTGAAGTTCCCTCCGCACCGTCCCATCACACACTCCCAGGGTCAGATACAGACTGAAGATCCCTCCGTACCATACCATCACACACTCCCGGGGTCAGAGACAGAGCGAAGCTCCCTCCGCATTGTCCCATCACACACTCCCGTGGTCAGACACAGAGCGAAGATCCCTCCGCACTGTGCCATCACACACTTCCAGAGTCAGACACAGAGTGAAGCTCCCTCCACATTGTCCCATCACACACTTGCGGGATCAGACACAGAGCGAAGTTCCTTCCGCATTGTCCCATCACACACTCCCGGGGTCAGACACAGAGCGAAGCTCCCTCCATACTGTCCCATCACACACTCCCAGGGTCAGACACAGAGTGAAGCTCCCTCCAAATTGTCCCATCACACACTTGCAGGGTCAGACACAGAGCGAGGTTCCTTCCGCATTGTCCCATCACACACTCCCGGGGTCAGACACAGAGCGAAGCTTCCTCCATACTGTCCCATCACACATTCCCAGGGTCAGATACAGAGCGAAGCTCCCTCCGCACTGTCCCATCACACACTCCCGGGGTCAGACACAGAGAGAAGCTCCCTCCACATTGTCCCATCACACACTCCCAGGGTCAGACAAAGAGTGAAGCTCCCTCCAAATTGTCCCATCACACACTTGCAGGGTCAGACACAGAGCGAAGTTCCTTCCGCATTGTGCATTCACACACTCCCGGGGTCAGACACAGAGTGAAGCTCCCACTATACTGTCCCATCACACACTCCCAGGGTGAGACTCAGAGTGAAGCTCCCTCCAAATTGTCCCATCACACACTTGCAGGGTCAGACACAGAGCGAAGCTCCCTCCATACCGTCCCATCACACACTCCCAGGGTCAGATACAGAGCGAAGCTCCCTCCGCACTGTCCCATCACACACTCCCGGGGTCAGACACAGAGCGAAGCTCCCTCCGCAATGTCCCATCACACACTCCCAGGGTCAGACACAGAGTGAAGCTCCCTCCACATTGTCCCATCACACACTTGCGGGGTCAGACACAGAGCGAAGTTCCTTCCGCATTGTCCCATAACACACTCCCGGGGTCAGACACAGAGCGAAGCTCCCTCCATACTGTCCCATCATACACTCCCATGGTCAGACACAGAGTGAGGCTCCCTCCAAATTGTCCCATCACTCACTTGAAGGGTCAGACACAGAGCGAAGTTCCTTCCGCATTGTCCCATCACACACTTGCGGGACCAGACACAGAGCGAAGCTCCCTCTGGACCGTCCCGTCACACATTCCCAGGGTCAGATACAGGCTGAAGCTCCCTCTGCACCGTCCCATCACACACACCCAGGGTCAGACACAGAGTGAAGCTCCCTCCAAATTGTCCCATCACACACTTGCAGGGTCAGACACAGAGCGAAGTTCCTTCCGCATTGTCCCATCACACATTCCCGGGGTCAGACACAGAGCGAAGCTCCCTGCATACTGTCCCATCACACATTCCCAGGGTCAGATACAGAGCGAAGCTCCCTCCGCACTGTCCCATCACACACTCCCAGGGTCAGACACAGAGAGAAGCTCCCTCCACATTGTCCCATCACACACTTGCGGCGTCAGACACAGAGCGAAGCTCCCTCCGCATTGTCCCATCACACACTCCCGGGGTCAGACACAGAGCGAAGATCCCTCCGCACTGTCCCATCACACACTTCCAGAGTCAGACACAGAGTGAAGCTCCCTCCACATTGTCCCATCACACACTTGCGGGATCAGACACAGAGCGAAGTTCCTTCCGCATTGTCCCATCACACACTCCCGGGGTCAGACACAGAGCGAAGCTCCCTCCATACTGTCCCATCACACACTCCCAGGGTCAGACACAGAGTGAAGCTCCCTCCAAATTGTCCCATCACACACTTGCAGGGTCAGACACAGAGCGAAGTTCCTTCCGCATTGTCCCATCACACATTCCCGGGGTCAGACACAGAGCGAAGCTCCCTGCATACTGTCCCATCACACATTCCCAGGGTCAGATACAGAGCGAAGCTCCCTCCGCACTGTCCCATCACACACTCCCAGGGTCAGACACAGAGAGAAGCTCCCTCCACATTGTCCCATCACACACTTGCGGCGTCAGACACAGAGCGAAGCTCCCTCCGCATTGTCCCATCACACACTCCCGGGGTCAGACACAGAGCGAAGATCCCTCCGCACTGTCCCATCACACACTTCCAGAGTCAGACACAGAGTGAAGCTCCCTCCACATTGTCCCATCACACACTTGCGGGATCAGACACAGAGCGAAGTTCCTTCCGCATTGTCCCATCACACACTCCCGGGGTCAGACACAGAGCGAAGCTCCCTCCGCACTGTCCCATCACACAGTCCCGGGGTCAGACACAGAGCGAAGCTCCCTCCGCACTGTCCCATCACACACTCCCAGTGTCAGACACAGAGTGAAGCTTCCTCCACATTGTCCCATCACACACTTGCGGGGTCAGACACAGAGCGAAGTTCCTTCCGCATTGTCCCATAACACACTCCCGGGGTCAGACACAGAGCGAAGCTCCCTCCATACTGTCCCATCATACACTCCCATGGACAGACACAGAGTGAGGCTCCCTCCAAATTGTCCCATCACACACTTGAAGGGTCAGACACAGAGCGAAGTTCCTTCCGCATTGTCCCATCACACACTCCCGGGGTCAGACACAGAGCGAAGCTCCCTCCATACTGTCCCGTCACACACTCCCAGGGTCAGACACAGAGTGAAGCTCCCTCCACATTGTCTCATCACACACTTGCGGGGTCAGACACAGAGCGAAATTCCTTCCGCATTGTCCCATCACACACTCCCGGGGTCAGACACAGAGCGAAGCTCCCTCCATACCGTCCCATCACACACTCCCAGGGTCAGATACAGAGCGAAGCTCCCTCCGCACTGTCCCATCACACACTCCCGGGGTCAGATACAGGCTGAAGCTCCCTCTGGACCGTCCCGTCACACATTCCCAGGGTCAGATACAGGCTGAAGCTCCCTCTGCACTGTCCCATCACACACACCCAGGGTCAGACACAGAGTGAAGCTCCCTCCAAATTGTCCCATCACACACTTGCAGGGTCAGACACAGAGCGAAGTTCCTTCCGCATTGTCCCATCACACATTCCCAGGGTCAGACACAGAGCGAAGCTCCCTGCATACTGTCCCATCACACACTCCCAGGGTCAGACTCAGAGTGAAGCTCCCTCCAAATTGTCCCATCACACACTTGCAGGGTCAGACACAGAGCGAAATTCCTTCCGCATTGTCCCATCACACACTCCCGGGGTCAGACACAGAGCGAAGCTCCCTCCATACCGTCCCATCACACACTCCCAGGGTCAGATACAGAGCGAAGCTCCCTCCGCACTGTCCCATCACACACTGCCGGGGTCAGATACAGGCTGAAGCTCCCTCTGCACTGTCCCATCACACACTCCCAGGGTCAGACACAGAGCGAAGCTCCGTCCATACTGTCGCATCACACACTCCCAGGGTCAGACACAGAGTGAAGCTCCCTCCAAATTGTCCCATCACACACTTGCAGGGTCAGACACAGAGCGAAGTTCCTTCCGCATTGTCCCATCACACATTCCCGGGGTCAGACACAGAGCGAAGCTCCCTGCATACTCTCCCATCACACATTCCCAGAGTCAGATACAGAGCGAAGCTCCCTCCGCACTGTCCCATCACACACTCCCAGGGTCAGACACAGAGAGAAGCTCCCTCCACATTGTCCCATCACACACTTGCGGGGTCAGACACAGAGCGAAGCTCCCTCCGCATTGTCCCATCACACACTCCCGGGGTCAGACACAGAGCGAAGATCCCTCCGCACTGTCCCATCACACACTTCCAGAGTCAGACACAGAGTGAAGCTCCCTCCACATTGTCCCATCACACACTTGCGGGATCAGACACAGAGCGAAGTTCCTTCCGCATTGTCCCATCACACACTCCCGGGGTCAGACACAGAGCGAAGCTCCCTCCATACTGTCCCATCACACACTCCCAGGGTCAGACACAGAGTGAAGCTCCCTCCAAATTGTCCCATCACACACTTGCAGGGTCAGACACAGAGCGAGGTTCCTTCCGCATTGTCCCATCACACACTCCCGGGGTCAGACACAGAGCGAAGCTTCCTCCATACTGTCCCATCACACATTCCCAGGGTCAGATACAGAGCGAAGCTCCCTCCGCACTGTCCCATCACACACTCCCAGGGTCAGACACAGAGAGAAGCTCCCTCCACATTGTCCCATCACACACTTGCGGGGTCAGACACAGAGCGAAGTTCCTTCCGCATTGTCCCATCACACACTCACGGGGTCAGACACAGAGCGAAGGTCCCTCCATACTGTCCCATCACACACTCCCAGGGTCACACACAGAGTTAAGCTCCTTCCAAATTGTCCCATCACACACTTGCAGGGTCAGACACAGAGCGAAGTTCCTTCCGCATTGTCCCATCACACACTCCTGGGGTCAGACACAGAGTGAAGCTCCCTCCATATTGTCCCATCACACACTCCCAGGGTCAGTCAAAGAGTGAAGCTCCCTCCAAATTGTCCCATCACACACTTGCAGGGTCAGACACAGAGCGAAGTTCCTTCCGCATTGTGCATTCACACACTCCCGGGGTCAGACACAGAGTGATGCTCCCACCATACTGTCCCATCACACACTCCCAGGGTGAGACTCAGAGTGAAGCTCCCTCCACATTGTCTCATCACACACTTGCGGGGTCAGACACAGAGTGAAGCTCCCTCTGGACCGTCCCGTCACACATTCCCAGGGTCAGATACAGGCTGAAGCTCCCTCTGCACTGTCCCATCACACACACCCAGGGTCAGACACAGAGTGAAGCTCCCTCCAAATTGTCCCATCACACACTTGCAGGGTCAGACACAGAGCGAAGTTCCTTCCGCATTGTCCCATCACACATTCCCAGGGTCAGACACAGAGCGAAGCTCCCGGCATACTGTCCCATCACACATTCCCGGGGTCAGATACAGGCTGAAGCTCCCTCTGCACTGTCCAATCACACACTCCCAGGGTCAGACACAGAGCGAAGCTCCCTCCATACTGTCCCATCACACACTCCCAGGGTCAGACACAGAGTGAAGCTCCCTCCAAATTGTCCCATCACACACTTGCAGGGTCAGATACAGAGCGAAGTTCCTTCCGCATTGTCCCATAACACACTCCCGGGGTCAGACACAGAGCGAAGTTCCCTCCATACTGTCCCATCATACACTCCCATGGTCAGACACAGAGTGAGGCTCCCTCCAAATTGTCCCATCATACACTTGAAGGGTCAGACACAGAGCGAAGTTCCTTCCGCATTGTCCCATCACACACTCCCGGGGTCAGACACAGAGCGAAGCTCCCTCCATACTGTCCCATCACACATTTCCAGGGTCAGACACAGAGTGAAGCTCCCTCCACATTGTCTCATCACACACTTGCGGGGTCAGACACAGAGTGAAGCTCCCTCTGGACCGTCCCGTCACACATTCCCAGGGTCAGATACAGGCTGAAGCTCCCTCTGCACTGTCCCATCACACACACCCAGGGTCAGACACAGAGTGAAGCTCCCTCCAAATTGTCCCATCACACACTTGCAGGGTCAGACACAGAGCGAAGTTCCTTCCGCATTGTCCCATCACACATTCCCGGGTCAGACACAGAGCGAAGCTCCCTGCATACTGTCCCATCACACATTCCCAGGGTCAGATACAGAGCGAAGCTCCCTCCGCACTGTCCCATCACACACTCCCAGGGTCAGACACAGAGAGAAGCTCCCTCCACATTGTCCCATCACACACTTGCGGGATCAGACACAGAGCGAAGTTCCTTCCGCATTGTCCCATCACACACTCCCGGGGTCAGACACAGAGCGAAGCTCCCTCCATACTGTCCCATCACACACTCCCAGGGTCAGACACAGAGTGAAGCTCCCTCCAAATTGTCCCATCACACACTTGCAGGGTCAGACACAGAGCGAGGTTCCTTCCGCATTGTCCCATCACACACTCCCGGGGTCAGACACAGAGCGAAGCTTCCTCCATACTGTCCCATCACACATTCCCAGGGTCAGATACAGAGCGAAGCTCCCTCCGCACTGTCCCATCACACACTCCCGGGGCCAGACACAGAGAGAAGCTCCCTCCACATTGTCCCATCACACACTCCCAGGGTCAGACAAAGAGTGAAGCTCCCTCCAAATTGTCCCATCACACACTTGCAGGGTCAGACACAGAGCGACGTTCCTTCCGCATTGTGCATTCACACACTCCCGGGGTCAGACACAGAGTGAAGCTCCCACCATACTGTCCCATCACACACTCCCAGGGTGAGACTCAGAGTGAAGCTCCCTCCAAATTGTCCCATCACACACTTGCAGGGTCAGACACAGAGCGAAGCTCCCTCCATACCGTCCCATCACACACTCACAGGGTCAGATACAGAGCGAAGCTCCCTCCGCACTGTCCCATCACACACTCCCGGGGTCAGACACAGAGCGAAGCTCCCTCCGCAATGTCCCATCACACACTCCCAGGGTCAGACAGAGAGTGAAGCTCCCTCCACATTGTCCCATCACACACTTGCGGGGTCAGACACAGAGTGAAGTTCCTTCCGCATTGTCCCATAACACACTCCCGGGGTCAGACACAGAGCGAAGCTCCCTCCATACTGTCCCATCATACACTCCCATGGTCAGACACAGAGTGAGGCTCCCTCCAAATTGTCCCATCACACACTTGAAGGTTCAGACACAGAGCGAAGTTCCTTCCGCATTGTCCCATCACACACTCCCGGGGTCAGACACAGAGCGAAGCTCCCTCCATACTGTCCCATCACACACTCCCAGGGTCAGACACAGAGTGAAGCTCCCTCCACATTGTCTCATCACACACTTGCGGGGTCAGACACAGAGTGAAGCTCCCTCAGGACCGTCCCGTCACACATTCCCAGGGTCAGATACAGGCTGAAGCTCCCTCTGCACTGTCCCATCACACACACCCAGGGTCAGACACAGAGTGAAGCTCCCTCCAAATTGTCCCATCACACACTTGCAGGGTCAGACACAGAGCGAAGTTCCTTCCGCATTGTCCCATCACACATTCCCGGGGTCAGACACAGAGCGAAGCTCCCTGCATACTGTCCCATCACACATTCCCAGGGTCAGATACAGAGCGAAGCTCCCTCCGCACTGTCCCATCAGACACTCCCAGGGTCAGACACAGAGAGAAGCTCCCTCCACATTGTCCCATCACACACTTGCGGGGTCAGACACAGAGCGAAGCTCCCTCCACATTGTCCCATCACACACTCCCGGGGTCAGACACAGAGCGAAGATCCTTCCGCATTGTCCCATCACACTCTCCCGGGGTCAGACACAGAGCGAAGCTCCCTCCATACTGTCCCATCACACACTCCCAGGGTCAGACACAGAGTGAAGCTCCCTCCAAATTGTCCCATCACACACTTGCAGGGTCAGACACAGAGCGAGGTTCCTTCCGCATTGTCCCATCACACACGTCCGGGGTCAGACACAGAGCGAAGCTTCCTCCATACTGTCCCATCACACATTCCCAGGGTCCGATACAGAGCGAAGCTCCCTCCGCACTGTCCCATCACACACTCCCAGGGTCAGACACAGAGAGAAGCTCCCTCCACATTGTCCCATCACACACTTGCGGGGTCAGACACAGAGCGAAGTTCCTTCCGCATTGTCCCATCACACACTCACGGGGTCAGACACAGAGCGAAGGTCCCTCCATACTGTCCCATCACACACTCCCAGGGTCACACACAGAGTTAAGCTCCTTCCAAATTGTCCCATCACACACTTGCAGGGTCAGACACAGAGCGAAGTTCCTTCCGCATTGTCCCATCACACACTCCCGGGGTCAGACACAGAGTGAAGCTCCCTCCATATTGTCCCATCACACACTCCCAGGGTCAGACAAAGAGTGAAGCTCCCTCCAAATTGTCCCATCACACACTTGCAGGGTCAGACACAGAGCGAAGTTCCTTCCGCATTGTGCATTCACACACTCCCGGGGTCAGACACAGAGTGAAGCTCCCAACATACTGTCCCATCACACACTCCCAGGGTGAGACTCAGAGTGAAGCTCCCTCCAAATTGTCCCATCACACACTTGCAGGGTCAGACACAGAGCGAAGCTCCCTCCATACCGTCCCATCACACACTCCCAGGGTCAGATACAGAGCGAAGCTCCCTCCGCACTGTCCCATCACACACTCCCGGGGTCAGACACAGAGCGAAGCTCCCTCCGCACTGTCCCATCACACACTCCCAGGGTCAGACACAGAGTGAAGCTTCCTCCACATTGTCCCATCACACACTTGCGGGGTCAGACACAGAGCGAAGTTCCTTCCGCATTGTCCCATAACACACTCCCGGGGTCAGACACAGAGCGAAGCTCCCTCCATACTGTCCCATCATACACTCCCATGGACAGACACAGAGTGAGGCTCCCTCCAAATTGTCCCATCACACACTTGAAGGGTCAGACACAGAGCGAAGTTCCTTCCGCATTGTCCCATCACACACTCCCGGGGTCAGACACAGAGCGAAGCTCCCTCCATACTGTCCCGTCACACACTCCCAGGGTCAGACACAGAGTGAAGCTCCCTCCACATTGTCTCATCACACACTTGCGGGGTCAGACACAGAGCGAAATTCCTTCCGCATTGTCCCATCACACACTCCCGGGGTCAGACACAGAGCGAAGCTCCCTCCATACCGTCCCATCACACACTCCCAGGGTCAGATACAGAGCGAAGCTCCCTCCGCACTGTCCCATCACACACTCCCGGGGTCAGATACAGGCTGAAGCTCCCTCTGGACCGTCCCGTCACACATTCCCAGGGTCAGATACAGGCTGAAGCTCCCTCTGCACTGTCCCATCACACACACCCAGGGTCAGACACAGAGTGAAGCTCCCTCCAAATTGTCCCATCACACACTTGCAGGGTCAGACACAGAGCGAAGTTCCTTCCGCATTGTCCCATCACACATTCCCAGGGTCAGACACAGAGCGAAGCTCCCTGCATACTGTCCCATCACACACTCCCAGGGTCAGACTCAGAGTGAAGCTCCCTCCAAATTGTCCCATCACACACTTGCAGGGTCAGACACAGAGCGAAATTCCTTCCGCATTGTCCCATCACACACTCCCGGGGTCAGACACAGAGCGAAGCTCCCTCCATACCGTCCCATCACACACTCCCAGGGTCAGATACAGAGCGAAGCTCCCTCCGCACTGTCCCATCACACATTTCCAGGGTCAGACACAGAGTGAAGCTCCCTCCAAATTGTCCCATCACACACTTGCAGGGTCAGACACAGAGCGAGGTTCCTTCCGCATTGTCCCATCACACACTCCCGGGGTCAGACACAGAGCGAAGCTTCCTCCATACTGTCCCATCACACATTCCCAGGGTCAGACACAGAGCGAAGTTCCCTCCATACTGTCCCATCATACACTCCCATGGTCAGACACAGAGTGAGGCTCCCTCCAAATTGTCCCATCATACACTTGAAGGGTCAGACACAGAGCGAAGCTCCTTCCGCATTGTCCCATCACACACTCCCGGGGTCAGACACAGAGCGAAGCTCCCTCCATACTGTCCCATCACACATTTCCAGGGTCAGACACAGAGTGAAGCTCCCTCCACATTGTCTCATCACACACTTGCGGGGTCAGACACAGAGTGAAGCTCCCTCTGGACCGTCCCGTCACACATTCCCAGGGTCAGATACAGGCTGAAGCTCCCTCTGCACTGTCCCATCACACACACCCAGGGTCAGACACAGAGTGAAGCTCCCTCCAAATTGTCCCATCACACACTTGCAGGGTCAGACACAGAGCGAAGTTCCTTCCGCATTGTCCCATCACACATTCCCGGGGTCAGACACAGAGCGAAGCTCCCTGCATACTGTCCCATCACACATTCCCAGGGTCAGATACAGAGCGAAGCTCCCTCCGCACTGTCCCATCACACACTCCCAGGGTCAGACACAGAGAGAAGCTCCCTCCACATTGTCCCATCACACACTTGCGGGATCAGACACAGAGCGAAGTTCCTTCCGCATTGTCCCATCACACACTCCCGGGGTCAGACACAGAGCGAAGCTCCCTCCATACTGTCCCATCACACACTCCCAGGGTCAGACACAGAGTGAAGCTCCCTCCAAATTGTCCCATCACACACTTGCAGGGTCAGACACAGAGCGAGGTTCCTTCCGCATTGTCCCATCACACACTCCCGGGGTCAGACACAGAGCGAAGCTTCCTCCATACTGTCCCATCACACATTCCCAGGGTCAGATACAGAGCGAAGCTCCCTCCGCACTGTCCCATCACACACTCCCGGGGCCAGACACAGAGAGAAGCTCCCTCCACATTGTCCCATCACACACTCCCAGGGTCAGACAAAGAGTGAAGCTCCCTCCAAATTGTCCCATCACACACTTGCAGGGTCAGACACAGAGCGACGTTCCTTCCGCATTGTGCATTCACACACTCCCGGGGTCAGACACAGAGTGAAGCTCCCACCATACTGTCCCATCACACACTCCCAGGGTGAGACTCAGAGTGAAGCTCCCTCCAAATTGTCCCATCACACACTTGCAGGGTCAGACACAGAGCGAAGCTCCCTCCATACCGTCCCATCACACACTCACAGGGTCAGATACAGAGCGAAGCTCCCTCCGCACTGTCCCATCACACACTCCCGGGGTCAGACACAGAGCGAAGCTCCCTCCGCAATGTCCCATCACACACTCCCAGGGTCAGACAGAGAGTGAAGCTCCCTCCACATTGTCCCATCACACACTTGCGGGGTCAGACACAGAGTGAAGTTCCTTCCGCATTGTCCCATAACACACTCCCGGGGTCAGACACAGAGCGAAGCTCCCTCCATACTGTCCCATCATACACTCCCATGGTCAGACACAGAGTGAGGCTCCCTCCAAATTGTCCCATCACACACTTGAAGGTTCAGACACAGAGCGAAGTTCCTTCCGCATTGTCCCATCACACACTCCCGGGGTCAGACACAGAGCGAAGCTCCCTCCATACTGTCCCATCACACACTCCCAGGGTCAGACACAGAGTGAAGCTCCCTCCACATTGTCTCATCACACACTTGCGGGGTCAGACACAGAGTGAAGCTCCCTCAGGACCGTCCCGTCACACATTCCCAGGGTCAGATACAGGCTGAAGCTCCCTCTGCACTGTCCCATCACACACACCCAGGGTCAGACACAGAGTGAAGCTCCCTCCAAATTGTCCCATCACACACTTGCAGGGTCAGACACAGAGCGAAGTTCCTTCCGCATTGTCCCATCACACATTCCCGGGGTCAGACACAGAGCGAAGCTCCCTGCATACTGTCCCATCACACATTCCCAGGGTCAGATACAGAGCGAAGCTCCCTCCGCACTGTCCCATCAGACACTCCCAGGGTCAGACACAGAGAGAAGCTCCCTCCACATTGTCCCATCACACACTTGCGGGGTCAGACACAGAGCGAAGCTCCCTCCACATTGTCCCATCACACACTCCCGGGGTCAGACACAGAGCGAAGATCCTTCCGCATTGTCCCATCACACTCTCCCGGGGTCAGACACAGAGCGAAGCTCCCTCCATACTGTCCCATCACACACTCCCAGGGTCAGACACAGAGTGAAGCTCCCTCCAAATTGTCCCATCACACACTTGCAGGGTCAGACACAGAGCGAGGTTCCTTCCGCATTGTCCCATCACACACGTCCGGGGTCAGACACAGAGCGAAGCTTCCTCCATACTGTCCCATCACACATTCCCAGGGTCCGATACAGAGCGAAGCTCCCTCCGCACTGTCCCATCACACACTCCCAGGGTCAGACACAGAGAGAAGCTCCCTCCACATTGTCCCATCACACACTTGCGGGGTCAGACACAGAGCGAAGTTCCTTCCGCATTGTCCCATCACACACTCACGGGGTCAGACACAGAGCGAAGGTCCCTCCATACTGTCCCATCACACACTCCCAGGGTCACACACAGAGTTAAGCTCCTTCCAAATTGTCCCATCACACACTTGCAGGGTCAGACACAGAGCGAAGTTCCTTCCGCATTGTCCCATCACACACTCCCGGGGTCAGACACAGAGTGAAGCTCCCTCCATATTGTCCCATCACACACTCCCAGGGTCAGACAAAGAGTGAAGCTCCCTCCAAATTGTCCCATCACACACTTGCAGGGTCAGACACAGAGCGAAGTTCCTTCCGCATTGTGCATTCACACACTCCCGGGGTCAGACACAGAGTGAAGCTCCCAACATACTGTCCCATCACACACTCCCAGGGTGAGACTCAGAGTGAAGCTCCCTCCAAATTGTCCCATCACACACTTGCAGGGTCAGACACAGAGCGAAGCTCCCTCCATACCGTCCCATCACACACTCCCAGGGTCAGATACAGAGCGAAGCTCCCTCCGCACTGTCCCATCACACACTCCCGGGGTCAGACACAGAGCGAAGCTCCCTCCGCACTGTCCCATCACACACTCCCAGGGTCAGACACAGAGTGAAGCTTCCTCCACATTGTCCCATCACACACTTGCGGGGTCAGACACAGAGCGAAGTTCCTTCCGCATTGTCCCATAACACACTCCCGGGGTCAGACACAGAGCGAAGCTCCCTCCATACTGTCCCATCATACACTCCCATGGACAGACACAGAGTGAGGCTCCCTCCAAATTGTCCCATCACACACTTGAAGGGTCAGACACAGAGCGAAGTTCCTTCCGCATTGTCCCATCACACACTCCCGGGGTCAGACACAGAGCGAAGCTCCCTCCATACTGTCCCGTCACACACTCCCAGGGTCAGACACAGAGTGAAGCTCCCTCCACATTGTCTCATCACACACTTGCGGGGTCAGACACAGAGCGAAATTCCTTCCGCATTGTCCCATCACACACTCCCGGGGTCAGACACAGAGCGAAGCTCCCTCCATACCGTCCCATCACACACTCCCAGGGTCAGATACAGAGCGAAGCTCCCTCCGCACTGTCCCATCACACACTCCCGGGGTCAGATACAGGCTGAAGCTCCCTCTGGACCGTCCCGTCACACATTCCCAGGGTCAGATACAGGCTGAAGCTCCCTCTGCACTGTCCCATCACACACTCCCAGGGTCAGACTCAGAGTGAAGCTCCCTCCAAATTGTCCCATCACACACTTGCGGGGTCAGACACAGAGTGAAGCTCCCTCCGGACCGTCCCGTCACACATTCCCAGGGTCAGATACAGGCTGAAGCTCCCTCTGCACTGTCCCATCACACACACCCAGGGTCAGACACAGAGTGAAGCTCCCTCCAAATTGTCCCATCACACACTTGCAGAGTCAGACACAGAGCGAAGTTCCTTCCGCATTGTCCCATCACACATTCCCAGGGTCAGACACAGAGCGAAGCTCCCGGCATACTGTCCCATCACACATTCCCGGGGTCAGATACAGGCTGAAGCTCCCTCTGCACTGTCCAATCACACACTCCCAGGGTCAGACACAGAGCGAAGCTCCCTCCATACTGTCCCATCACACACTCCCAGGGTCAGACACAGAGTGAAGCTCCCTCCAAATTGTCCCATCACACACTTGCAGGGTCAGATACAGAGCGAAGTTCCTTCCGCATTGTCCCATAACACACTCCCGGGGTCAGACACAGAGCGAAGTTCCCTCCATACTGTCCCATCATACACTCCCATGGTCAGACACAGAGTGAGGCTCCCTCCAAATTGTCCCATCATACACTTGAAGGGTCAGACACAGAGCGAAGTTCCTTCCGCATTGTCCCATCACACACTCCCGGGGTCAGACACAGAGCGAAGCTCCCTCCATACTGTCCCATCACACATTTCCAGGGTCAGACACAGAGTGAAGCTCCCTCCACATTGTCTCATCACACACTTGCGGGGTCAGACACAGAGTGAAGCTCCCTCTGGACCGTCCCGTCACACATTCCCAGGGTCAGATACAGGCTGAAGCTCCCTCTGCACTGTCCCATCACACACACCCAGGGTCAGACACAGAGTGAAGCTCCCTCCAAATTGTCCCATCACACACTTGCAGGGTCAGACACAGAGCGAAGTTCCTTCCGCATTGTCCCATCACACATTCCCGGGGTCAGACACAGAGCGAAGCTCCCTGCATACTGTCCCATCACACATTCCCAGGGTCAGATACAGAGCGAAGCTCCCTCCGCACTGTCCCATCACACACTCCCAGGGTCAGACACAGAGAGAAGCTCCCTCCACATTGTCCCATCACACACTTGCGGGATCAGACACAGAGCGAAGTTCCTTCCGCATTGTCCCATCACACACTCCCGGGGTCAGACACAGAGCGAAGCTCCCTCCATACTGTCCCATCACACACTCCCAGGGTCAGACACAGAGTGAAGCTCCCTCCAAATTGTCCCATCACACACTTGCAGGGTCAGACACAGAGCGAGGTTCCTTCCGCATTGTCCCATCACACACTCCCGGGGTCAGACACAGAGCGAAGCTTCCTCCATACTGTCCCATCACACATTCCCAGGGTCAGATACAGAGCGAAGCTCCCTCCGCACTGTCCCATCACACACTCCCGGGGCCAGACACAGAGAGAAGCTCCCTCCACATTGTCCCATCACACACTCCCAGGGTCAGACAAAGAGTGAAGCTCCCTCCAAATTGTCCCATCACACACTTGCAGGGTCAGACACAGAGCGACGTTCCTTCCGCATTGTGCATTCACACACTCCCGGGGTCAGACACAGAGTGAAGCTCCCACCATACTTTCCCATCACACACTCCCAGGGTGAGACTCAGAGTGAAGCTCCCTCCAAATTGTCCCATCACACACTTGCAGGGTCAGACACAGAGCGAAGCTCCCTCCATACCGTCCCATCACACACTCACAGGGTCAGATACAGAGCGAAGCTCCCTCCGCACTGTCCCATCACACACTCCCGGGGTTAGACACAGAGCGAAGCTCCCTCCGCAATGTCCCATCACACACTCCCAGGGTCAGACAGAGAGTGAAGCTCCCTCCACATTGTCCCATCACACACTTGCGGGGTCAGACACAGAGTGAAGTTCCTTCCGCATTGTCCCATAACACACTCCCGGGGTCAGACACAGAGCGAAGCTCCCTCCATACTGTCCCATCATACACTCCCATGGTCAGACACAGAGTGAGGCTCCCTCCAAATTGTCCCATCACACACTTGAAGGTTCAGACACAGCGCGAAGTTCCTTCCGCATTGTCCCATCACACACTCCCGGGGTCAGACACAGAGCGAAGCTCCCTCCATACTGTCCCATCACACACTCCCAGGGTCAGACACAGAGTGAAGCTCCCTCCACATTGTCTCATCACACACTTGCGGGGTCAGACACAGAGTGAAGCTCCCTCAGGACCGTCCCGTCACACATTCCCAGGGTCAGATACAGGCTGAAGCTCCCTCTGCACTGTCCCATCACACACACCCAGGGTCAGACACAGAGTGAAGCTCCCTCCAAATTGTCCCATCACACACTTGCAGGGTCAGACACAGAGCGAAGTTCCTTCCGCATTGTCCCATCACACATTCCCGGGGTCAGACACAGAGCGAAGCTCCCTGCATACTGTCCCATCACACATTCCCAGGGTCAGATACAGAGCGAAGCTCCCTCCGCACTGTCCCATCAGACACTCCCAGGGTCAGACACAGAGAGAAGCTCCCTCCACATTGTCCCATCACACACTTGCGGGGTCAGACACAGAGCGAAGCTCCCTCCACATTGTCCCATCACACACTCCCGGGGTCAGACACAGAGCGAAGATCCTTCCGCATTGTCCCATCACACTCTCCCGGGGTCAGACACAGAGCGAAGCTCCCTCCATACTGTCCCATCACACACTCCCAGGGTCAGACACAGAGTGAAGCTCCCTCCAAATTGTCCCATCACACACTTGCAGGGTCAGACACAGAGCGAGGTTCCTTCCGCATTGTCCCATCACACACGTCCGGGGTCAGACACAGAGCGAAGCTTCCTCCATACTGTCCCATCACACATTCCCAGGGTCCGATACAGAGCGAAGCTCCCTCCGCACTGTCCCATCACACACTCCCAGGGTCAGACACAGAGAGAAGCTCCCTCCACATTGTCCCATCACACACTTGCGGGGTCAGACACAGAGCGAAGTTCCTTCCGCATTGTCCCATCACACACTCACGGGGTCAGACACAGAGCGAAGGTCCCTCCATACTGTCCCATCACACACTCCCAGGGTCACACACAGAGTTAAGCTCCTTCCAAATTGTCCCATCACACACTTGCAGGGTCAGACACAGAGCGAAGTTCCTTCCGCATTGTCCCATCACACACTCCCGGGGTCAGACACAGAGTGAAGCTCCCTCCATATTGTCCCATCACACACTCCCAGGGTCAGACAAAGAGTGAAGCTCCCTCCAAATTGTCCCATCACACACTTGCAGGGTCAGACACAGAGCGAAGTTCCTTCCGCATTGTGCATTCACACACTCCCGGGGTCAGACACAGAGTGAAGCTCCCAACATACTGTCCCATCACACACTCCCAGGGTGAGACTCAGAGTGAAGCTCCCTCCAAATTGTCCCATCACACACTTGCAGGGTCAGACACAGAGCGAAGCTCCCTCCATACCGTCCCATCACACACTCCCAGGGTCAGATACAGAGCGAAGCTCCCTCCGCACTGTCCCATCACACAGTCCCGGGGTCAGACACAGAGCGAAGCTCCCTCCGCACTGTCCCATCACACACTCCCAGGGTCAGACACAGAGTGAAGCTTCCTCCACATTGTCCCATCACACACTTGCGGGGTCAGACACAGAGCGAAGTTCCTTCCGCATTGTCCCATAACACACTCCCGGGGTCAGACACAGAGCGAAGCTCCCTCCATACTGTCCCATCATACACTCCCATGGACAGACACAGAGTGAGGCTCCCTCCAAATTGTCCCATCACACACTTGAAGGGTCAGACACAGAGCGAAGTTCCTTCCGCATTGTCCCATCACACACTCCCGGGGTCAGACACAGAGCGAAGCTCCCTCCATACTGTCCCGTCACACACTCCCAGGGTCAGACACAGAGTGAAGCTCCCTCCACATTGTCTCATCACACACTTGCAGGGTCAGACACAGAGCGAAATTCCTTCCGCATTGTCCCATCACACACTCCCGGGGTCAGACACAGAGCGAAGCTCCCTCCATACCGTCCCATCACACACTCCCAGGGTCAGATACAGAGCGAAGCTCCCTCCGCACTGTCCCATCACACACTCCCGGGGTCAGATACAGGCTGAAGCTCCCTCTGGACCGTCCCGTCACACATTCCCAGGGTCAGATACAGGCTGAAGCTCCCTCTGCACTGTCCCATCACACACACCCAGGGTCAGACACAGAGTGAAGCTCCCTCCAAATTGTCCCATCACACACTTGCAGGGTCAGACACAGAGCGAAGTTCCTTCCGCATTGTCCCATCACACATTCCCAGGGTCAGACACAGAGCGAAGCTCCCTGCATACTGTCCCATCACACACTCCCAGGGTCAGACTCAGAGTGAAGCTCCCTCCAAATTGTCCCATCACACACTTGCAGGGTCAGACACAGAGCGAAATTCCTTCCGCATTGTCCCATCACACACTCCCGGGGTCAGACACAGAGCGAAGCTCCCTCCATACCGTCCCATCACACACTCCCAGGGTCAGATACAGAGCGAAGCTCCCTCCGCACTGTCCCATCACACATTTCCAGGGTCAGACACAGAGTGAAGCTCCCTCCAAATTGTCCCATCACACACTTGCAGGGTCAGACACAGAGCGAGGTTCCTTCCGCATTGTCCCATCACACACTCCCGGGGTCAGACACAGAGCGAAGCTTCCTCCATACTGTCCCATCACACATTCCCAGGGTCAGACACAGAGCGAAGTTCCCTCCATACTGTCCCATCATACACTCCCATGGTCAGACACAGAGTGACGCTCCCTCCAAATTGTCCCATCATACACTTGAAGGGTCAGACACAGAGCGAAGTTCCTTCCGCATTGTCCCATCACACACTCCCGGGGTCAGACACAGAGCGAAGCTCCCTCCATACTGTCCCATCACACATTTCCAGGGTCAGACACAGAGTGAAGCTCCCTCCACATTGTCTCATCACACACTTGCGGGGTCAGACACAGAGTGAAGCTCCCTCTGGACCGTCCCGTCACACATTCCCAGGGTCAGATACAGGCTGAAGCTCCCTCTGCACTGTCCCATCACACACACCCAGGGTCAGACACAGAGTGAAGCTCCCTCCAAATTGTCCCATCACACACTTGCAGGGTCAGACACAGAGCGAAGTTCCTTCCGCATTGTCCCATCACACATTCCCGGGGTCAGACACAGAGCGAAGCTCCCTGCATACTGTCCCATCACACATTCCCAGGGTCAGATACAGAGCGAAGCTCCCTCCGCACTGTCCCATCACACACTCCCAGGGTCAGACACAGAGAGAAGCTCCCTCCACATTGTCCCATCACACACTTGCGGGATCAGACACAGAGCGAAGTTCCTTCCGCATTGTCCCATCACACACTCCCGGGGTCAGACACAGAGCGAAGCTCCCTCCATACTGTCCCATCACACACTCCCAGGGTCAGACACAGAGTGAAGCTCCCTCCAAATTGTCCCATCACACACTTGCAGGGTCAGACACAGAGCGAGGTTCCTTCCGCATTGTCCCATCACACACTCCCGGGGTCAGACACAGAGCGAAGCTTCCTCCATACTGTCCCATCACACATTCCCAGGGTCAGATACAGAGCGAAGCTCCCTCCGCACTGTCCCATCACACACTCCCGGGGCCAGACACAGAGAAAAGCTCCCTCCACATTGTCCCATCACACACTCCCAGGGTCAGACAAAGAGTGAAGCTCCCTCCAAATTGTCCCATCACACACTTGCAGGGTCAGACACAGAGCGACGTTCCTTTCGCATTGTGCATTCACACACTCCCGGGGTCAGACACAGAGTGAAGCTCCCACCATACTGTCCCATCACACACTCCCAGGGTGAGACTCAGAGTGAAGCTCCCTCCAAATTGTCCCATCACACACTTGCAGGGTCAGACACAGAGCGAAGCTCCCTCCATACCGTCCCATCACACACTCACAGGGTCAGATACAGAGCGAAGCTCCCTCTGCACTGTCCCATCACACACTCCCGGGGTCAGACACAGAGCGAAGCTCCCTCCGCAATGTCCCATCACACACTCCCAGGGTCAGACAGAGAGTGAAGCTCCCTCCACATTGTCCCATCACACACTTGCGGGGTCAGACACAGAGTGAAGTTCCTTCCGCATTGTCCCATAACACACTCCCGGGGTCAGACACAGAGCGAAGCTCCCTCCATACTGTCCCATCATACACTCCCATGGTCAGACACAGAGTGAGGCTCCCTCCAAATTGTCCCATCACACACTTGAAGGTTCAGACACAGAGCGAAGTTCCTTCCGCATTGTCCCATCACACACTCCCGGGGTCAGACACAGAGCGAAGCTCCCTCCATACTGTCCCATCACACACTCCCAGGGTCAGACACAGAGTGAAGCTCCCTCCACATTGTCTCATCACACACTTGCGGGGTCAGATACAGAGTGAAGCTCCCTCAGGACCGTCCCGTCACACATTCCCAGGGTCAGATACAGGCTGAAGCTCCCTCTGCACTGTCCCATCACACACACCCAGGGTCAGACACAGAGTGAAGCTCCCTCCAAATTGTCCCATCACACACTTGCAGGGTCAGACACAGAGCGAAGTTCCTTCCGCATTGTCCCATCACACATTCCCGGGGTCAGACACAGAGCGAAGCTCCCTGCATACTGTCCCATCACACATTCCCAGGGTCAGATACAGAGCGAAGCTCCCTCCGCACTGTCCCATCAGACACTCCCAGGGTCAGACACAGAGAGAAGCTCCCTCCACATTGTCCCATCACACACTTGCGGGGTCAGACACAGAGCGAAGCTCCCTCCACATTGTCCCATCACACACTCCCGGGGTCAGACACAGAGCGAAGATCCTTCCGCATTGTCCCATCACACTCTCCCGGGGTCAGACACAGAGCGAAGCTCCCTCCATACTGTCCCATCACACACTCCCAGGGTCAGACACAGAGTGAAGCTCCCTCCAAATTGTCCCATCACACACTTGCAGGGTCAGACACAGAGCGAGGTTCCTTCCGCATTGTCCCATCACACACGTCCGGGGTCAGACACAGAGCGAAGCTTCCTCCATACTGTCCCATCACACATTCCCAGGGTCCGATACAGAGCGAAGCTCCCTCCGCACTGTCCCATCACACACACCCAGGGTCAGACACAGAGAGAAGCTCCCTCCACATTGTCCCATCACACACTTGCGGGGTCAGACACAGAGCGAAGTTCCTTCCGCATTGTCCCATCACACACTCACGGGGTCAGACACAGAGCGAAGGTCCCTCCATACTGTCCCATCACACACTCCCAGGGTCACACACAGAGTTAAGCTCCTTCCAAATTGTCCCATCACACACTTGCAGGGTCAGACACAGAGCGAAGTTCCTTCCGCATTGTCCCATCACACACTCCCGGGGTCAGACACAGAGTGAAGCTCCCTCCATATTGTCCCATCACACACTCCCAGGGTCAGTCAAAGAGTGAAGCTCCCTCCAAATTGTCCCATCACACACTTGCAGGGTCAGACACAGAGCGAAGTTCCTTCCGCATTGTGCATTCACACACTCCCGGGGTCAGACACAGAGTGATGCTCCCACCATACTGTCCCATCACACACTCCCAGGGTGAGACTCAGAGTGAAGCTCCCTCCACATTGTCTCATCACACACTTGCGGGGTCAGACACAGAGTGAAGCTCCCTCTGGACCGTCCCGTCACACATTCCCAGGGTCAGATACAGGCTGAAGCTCCCTCTGCACTGTCCCATCACACACACCCAGGGTCAGACACAGAGTGAAGCTCCCTCCAAATTGTCCCATCACACACTTGCAGGGTCAGACACAGAGCGAAGTTCCTTCCGCATTGTCCCATCACACATTCCCAGGGTCAGACACAGAGCGAAGCTCCCTGCATACTGTCCCATCACACATTCCCGGGGTCAGACACAGAGCGAAGCTCCCTGCATACTGTCCCATCACACATTCCCAGGGTCAGATACAGAGCGAAGCTCCCTCCGCCCTGTCCCATCACACACTCCCAGGGTCAGACACAGAGAGAAGCTCCCTCCACATTGTCCCATCACACACTTGCGGGGTCAGACACAGAGCGAAGCTCCCTCCGCATTGTCCCATCACACACTCCCGAGGTCAGACACAGAGCGAAGATCCCTCCGCACTGTCCCATCACACACTTCCAGAGTCAGACACAGAGTGAAGCTCCCTCCACATTGTCCCATCACACACTTGCGGGATCAGACACAGTGCGAAGTTCCTTCCGCATTGTCCCATCACACACTCCCGGGGTCAGACACAGAGTGAAGCTCCCTCCAAATTGTCCCATCACACACTTGCAGGGTCAGACACAGAGCGAGGTTCCTTCCGCATTGTCCCATCACACACTCCCGGGGTCAGACACAGAGCGAAGCTTCCTCCATACTGTCCCATCACACATTCCCAGGGTCAGATACAGAGCGAAGCTCCCTCCGCACTGTCCCATCACACACTCCCAGGGTCAGACACAGAGAGAAGCTCCCTCCACATTGTCCCATCACACACTTGCGGTGTCAGACACAGAGCGAAGTTCCTTCCGCATTGTCCCATCACACACTCACGGGGTCAGACACAGAGCGAAGGTCCCTCCATACTGTCCCATCACACACTCCCAGGGTCACACAGAGAGTTAAGCTCCTTCCAAATTGTCCCATCACACACTTGCAGGGTCAGACACAGAGCGAAGTTCCTTCCGCATTGTCCCATCACACACTCCCGGGGTCAGACACAGAGTGAAGCTCCCTCCATATTGTCCCATCACACACTCCCAGGGTCAGACAAAGAGTGAAGCTCCCTCCAAATTGTCCCATCACACACTTGCAGGGTCAGACACAGAGCGAAGTTCCTTCCGCATTGTGCATTCACACACTCCCGGGGTCAGACACAGAGTGAAGCTCCCACCATACTGTCCCATCACACACTCCCAGGGTGAGACTCAGAGTGAAGCTCCCTCCACATTGTCTCATCACACACTTGCGGGGTCAGACACAGAGTGAAGCTCCCTCTGGACCGTCACGTCACACATTCCCAGGGTCAGATACAGGCTGAAGCTCCCTCTGCACTGTCCCATCACACACACCCAGGGTCAGACACAGAGTGAAGCTCCCTCCAAATTGTCCCATCACACACTTGCAGGGTCAGACACAGAGCGAAGTTCCTTCCGCATTGTCCCATCACACATTCCCGGGGTCAGACACAGAGCGAAGCTCCCTGCATACTGTCCCATCACACACTCCCAGGGTTAGACTCAGAGTGAAGCTCCCTCCAAATTGTCCCATCACACACTTGCAGGGTCAGACACAGAGCGAAATTCCTTCCGCATTGTCCCATCACACACACCCGGGGTCAGACCCGAGTCAAGCTCCCTCAGCACTGTCCCGTCACACACTCCCAGGGTCAGAGCCGAGTAAAGCACACTCCGCACCGTCCCGTCACACACTCCTGGGGTCAGACCCATATTGGAGTTCCCTCCGCACCGTCCCATCACACACTCCCAGGGTCAGATACAGACTGAAGATCCCTCCGTACCATACCATCACACACTCCCGGGGTCAGAGACAGAGCGAAGCTCCCTCCGCATTGTCCCATCACACACTCCCGTGGTCAGACACAGAGCGAAGATCCCTCCGCACTGTCCCATCACACACTTCCAGAGTCAGACACAGAGTGAAGCTCCCTCCACATTGTCCCATCACACACTTGCGGGATCAGACACAGAGCGAAGTTCCTTCCGCATTGTCCCATCACACACTCCCGGGGTCAGACACAGAGCGAAGCTCCCTCCATACTGTCCCATCACACACTCCCAGGGTCAGACACAGAGTGAAGCTCCCTCCAAATTGTCCCATCACACACTTGCAGGGTCAGACACAGAGCGAGGTTCCTTCCGCATTGTCCCATCACACACTCCCGGGGTCAGACACAGAGCGAAGCTTCCTCCATACTGTCCCATCACACACTCCAGGGGTCAGACACAGAGCGAAGATCCCTCCGCACTGTCCCATCACACACTTCCAGAGTCAGACACAGAGTGAAGCTCCCTCCACATTGTCCCATCACACACTTGCGGGATCAGACACAGAGCGAAGTTCCTTCCGCATTGTCCCATCACACACTCCCGGGGTCAGACACAGAGCGAAGCTCCCTCCATACTGTCCCATCACACACTCCCAGGGTCAGACACAGAGTGAAGCTACCTCCAAATTGTCCCATCACACACTTGCAGGGTCAGACACAGAGCGAGGTTCCATCCGCATTGTCCCATCACACACGTCCGGGGTCAGACACAGAGCGAAGCTTCCTCCATACTGTCCCATCACACATTCCCAGGGTCAGATACAGAGCGAAACTCCCTCCGCACTGTCCCATCACACACTCCCAGGGTCAGACACAGAGAGAAGCTCCCTCCACATTGTCCCATCACACACTTGCGGGGTCAGACACAGAGCGAAGTTCCTTCCGCATTGTCCCATCACACACTCACGGGGTCAGACACAGAGCGAAGGTCCCTCCATACTGTCCCATCACACACTCCTAGGGTCACACACAGAGTTAAGCTCCTTCCAAATTGTCCCATCACACACTTGCAGGGTCAGACACAGAGCGAAGTTCCTTCCGCATTGTCCCATCACACACTCCCGGGGTCAGACACAGAGTGAAGCTCCCTCCATATTGTCCCATCACACACTCCCAGGGTCAGACAAAGAGTGAAGCTCCCTCCAAATTGTCCCATCACACACTTGCAGGGTCAAACACAGAGCGAAGTTCCTTCCGCATTGTGCATTCACACACTCCCGGGGTCAGACACAGAGTGAAGCTCCCACCATACTGTCCCATCACACACTCCCAGGGTGAGACTCAGAGTGAAGCTCCCTCCAAATTGTCCCATCACACACTTGCAGGGTCAGACACAGAGCGAAGCTCCCTCCATACCATCCCATCACACACTCCCAGGGTCAGATACAGAGCGAAGCTCCCTCCGCACTGTCCCATCACACAGTCCCGGGGTCAGACACAGAGCGAAGTTCCTTCCGCATTGTCCCATAACACACTCCCGGGGTCAGACACAGAGCGAAGCTCCCTCCATACTGTCCCATCATACACTCCCATGGTCAGACACAGAGTGAGGCTCCCTCCAAATTGTCCCATCACACACTTGAAGGGTCGGACACAGAGCGAAGTTCCTTCCGCATTGTCCCATCACACACTCCCGGGGTCAGACACAGAGCGAAGCTCCCTCCATACTGTCCCATCACACACTCCCAGGGTCAGACACAGAGAGAAGCTCCCTCCACATTGTCTCATCACACACTTGCGGGGTCAGACACAGAGTGAAGCTCCCTCTGGACCGTCCCGTCACACATTCCCAGGGTCAGATACAGGCTGAAGCTCCCTCTGCACTGTCCCATCACACACACCCAGGGTCAGACACAGAGTGAAGCTCCCTCCAAATTGTCCCATCACACACTTGCAGGGTCAGACACAGAGCGAAGTTCCTTCCGCATTGTCCCATCACACATTCCCAGGGTCAGACACAGAGCGAAGCTCCCTGCATACTGTCCCATCACACACTCCCAGGGTCAGACTCAGAGTGAACCTCCCTCCAAATTGTCCCATCACACACTTGCGGGATCAGACACAGAGCGAAGTTCCTTCCGCATTGTCCCATCACACACTCCCGGGGTCAGACACAGAGCGAAGCTCCCTCCATACTGTCCCATCACACACTCCCAGGGTCAGACACAGAGTGAAGCTCCCTCCAAATTGTCCCATCACACACTTGCAGGGTCAGACACAGAGCGAGGTTCCTTCCGCATTGTCCCATCACACACTCCCGGGGTCAGACACAGAGCGAAGCTTCCTCCATACTGTCCCATCACACATTCCCAGGGTCAGATACAGAGCGAAGCTCCCTCCGCACTGTCCCATCACACACTCTCGGGGTCAGACACAGAGAGAAGCTCCCTCCACATTGTCCCATCACACACTCCCAGGGTCAGACAAAGAGTGAAGCTCCCTCCAAATTGTCCCATCACACACTTGAAGGGTCAGACACAGAGCGAAGTTCCTTCCGCATTGTGCATTCACACACTCCCGGGGTCAGACACAGAGTGAAGCTCCCACCATACTGTCCCATCACACACTCCCAGGGTGAGACTCTGAGTGAAGCTCCCTCCAAATTGTCCCATCACACACTTGCAGGGTCAGACACAGAGCGAAGCTCCCTCCATACCGTCCCATCACACACTCCCAGGGTCAGATACAGAGCGAAGCTCCCTCCGCACTGTCCCATCACACACTCCCGGGGTCAGACACAGAGCGAAGCTCACTCCGCAATGTCCCATCACACACTCCCAGGGTCAGACACAGAGTGAAGCTCCCTCCACATTGTCCCATCACACACTTGCGGGGTCAGACACAGAGCGAAGTTCCTTCCGCATTGTCCCATAACACACTCCCGGGGTCAGACACAGAGCGAAGCTCCCTCCATACTGTCCCATCATACACTCCCATGGTCAGACACAGAGTGAGGCTCCCTCCAAATTGTCCCATCACACACCTGAAGGGTCAGACACAGAGCGAAGTTCCTTCCGCATTGTCGCATCACACATTCCCGGGGTCAGACACAGAGCGAAGCTCCCTCCATACTGTCCCATCACACACTCCCAGGGTCAGACACAGAGTGAAGCTCCCTCCACATTGTCTCATCACACACTTGCGGGGTCAGACACAGAGTGAAGCTCCCTCAGGACCGTCCCGTCACACATTCCCAGGGTCAGATACAGGCTGAAGCTCCCTCTGCACTGTCCCATCACACACACCCAGGGTCAGACATAGAGTGAAGCTCCCTCCAAATTGTCCCATCACACACTCCCAGGGTCAGACTCAGAGTGAAGCTCCCTCCAAATTGTCCCATCACACACTTGCAGGGTCAGACACAGAGCGAAATTCCTTCCGCATTGTCCCATTACACACACCCGGGGTCAGTCCCGAGTCAAGCTCCCTCAGCACTGTCCCGTCACACACTCCCAGGGTCAGACCCGAGTAAAGCACACTCCGCACCGTCCCGTCACACACTCCTGGGGTCAGACCCATATTGGAGTTCCCTCCGCACCGTCCCATCACACACTCCCAGGGTCAGATACAGACTGAAGATCCCTCCGTACCATACCATCACACACTCCCGGGGTCAGAGACAGAGCGAAGCTCCCTCCGCATTGTCCCATCACACACTCCCGTGGTCAGACACAGAGCGAAGATCCCTCCGCACTGTCCCATCACACACTTCCAGAGTCAGACACAGAGTGAAGCTCCCTCCACATTGTCCCATCACACACTTGCGGGATCAGACACAGAGCGAAGTTCCTTCCGCATTGTCCCATCACACACTCCCGGGGTCAGACACAGAGCGAAGCTCCCTCCATACTGTCCCATCACACACTCCCAGGGTCAGACACAGAGTGAAGCTCCCTCCAAATTGTCCCATCACACACTTGCAGGGTCAGACACAGAGCGAGGTTCCTTCCGCATTGTCCCATCACACACTCCCGGGGTCAGACACAGAGCGAAGCTTCCTCCATACTTTCCCATCACACACTCCAGTGGTCAGACACAGAGCGAAGATCCCTCCGCACTGTCCCATCACACACTTCCAGAGTCAGACACAGAGTGAAGCTCCCTCCACATTGTCCCATCACACACTTGCGGGATCAGACACAGAGCGAAGTTCCTTCCGCATTGTCCCATCACACACTCCCGGGGTCAGACACAGAGCGAAGCTCCCTCCATACTGTCCCATCACACACTCCCAGGGTCAGACACAGAGTGAAGCTCCCTCCAAATTGTCCCATCACACACTTGCAGGGTCAGACACAGAGCGAGGTTCCTTCCGCATTGTCCCATCACACATGTCCGGGGTCAGACACAGAGCGAAGCTTCCTCCATACTGTCCCATCACACATTCCCAGGGTCAGATACAGAGCGAAGCTCCCTCCGCACTGTCCCATCACACACTCGCAGGGTCAGACACAGAGAGAAGCTCCCTCCACATTGTCCCATCACACACTTGCGGGGTCAGACACAGAGCTAAGTTCCTTCCGCATTGTCCCATCACACACTCACGGGGTCAGACACAGAGCGAAGTTCCCTCCATACTGTCCCATCACACACTCCCAGGGTCACACACAGAGTTAAGCTCCTTCCAAATTGTCCCATCACACACTTGCAGGGTCAGGCACAGAGCGAAGTTCCTTCCGCATTGTCCCATCACACACTCCCGGGGTCAGACACAGAGTGAAGCTCCCTCCATATTGTCCCATCACACACTCCCAGGGTCAGACAAAGAGTGAAGCTCCCTCGAAATTGTCCCATCACACACTTGCAGGGTCAGACACAGAGCGAAGTTCCTTCCGCATTGTGCATTCACACACTCCCGGGGTCAGACACAGAGTGAAGCTCCCACCATACTGTCCCATCACACACTCCCAGGGTGAGACTCAGAGTGAAGCTCCCTCCAAATTGTCCCATCACACACTTGCAGGGTCAGACACAGAGCGAAGCTCCCTCCATACCGTCCCATCACACACTCCCAGGGTCAGATACAGAGCGAAGCTCCCTCCGCACTGTCCCATCACACAGTCCCGGGGTCAGACACAGAGCGAAGTTCCTTCCGCATTGTCCCATAACACACTCCCGGGGTCAGACACAGAGCGAAGCTCCCTCCATACTGTCCCATCATACACTCCCATGGTCAGACACAGAGTGAGGCTCCCTCCAAATTGTCCCATCACACACTTGAAGGGTCGGACACAGAGCGAAGTTCCTTCCGCATTGTCCCATTACACACTCCCGGGGTCAGACACAGAGCGAAGCTCCCTCCATACTGTCCCATCACACACTCCCAGGGTCAGACACAGAGAGAAGCTCCCTCCACATTGTCTCATCACACACTTGCGGGGTCAGACACAGAGTGAAGCTCCCTCTGGACCGTCCCGTCACATATTCCCAGGGTCAGATACAGGCTGAAGCTCCCTCTGCACTGTCCCATCACACACACCCAGGGTCAGACACAGAGTGAAGCTCCCTCCAAATTGTCCCATCTCACACTTGCAGGGTCAGACACAGAGCGAAGTTCCTTCCGCATTGTCCCATCACACACTGCCGGGGTCAGACACAGAGTGAAGCTCCCTCCATATTGTCCCATCACACACTCCCAGGGTCAGTCAAAGAGTGAAGCTCCCTCCAAATTGTCCCATCACACACTTGCAGGGTCAGACACAGAGCGAAGTTCCTTCCGCATTGTGCATTCACACACTCCCGGGGTCAGACACAGAGTGATGCTCCCACCATACTGTCCCATCACACACTCCCAGGGTGAGACTCAGAGTGAAGCTCCCTCCACATTGTCTCATCACACACTTGCGGGGTCAGACAAAGAGTGAAGCTCCCTCTGGACCGTCCCGTCACACATTCCCAGGGTCAGATACAGGCTGAAGCTCCCTCTGCACTGTCCCATCACACACACCCAGGGTCAGACACAGAGTGAAGCTCCCTCCAAATTGTCCCATCACACACTTGCAGGGTCAGACACAGAGCGAAGTTCCTTCCGCATTGTCCCATCACACATTCCCAGGGTCAGACACAGAGCGAAGCTCCCTGCATACTGTCCCATCACACATTCCCGGGGTCAGACACAGAGCGAAGCTCCCTGCATACTGTCCCATCACACATTCCCAGGGTCAGATACAGAGCGAAGCTCCCTCCGCCCTGTCCCATCACACACTCCCAGGGTCAGACACAGAGAGAAGCTCCCTCCACATTGTCCCATCACACACTTGCGGGGTCAGACACAGAGCGAAGCTCCCTCCGCATTGTCCCATCACACACTCCCGAGGTCAGACACAGAGCGAAGATCCCTCCGCACTGTCCCATCACACACTTCCAGAGTCAGACACAGAGTGAAGCTCCCTCCACATTGTCCCATCACACACTTGCGGGATCAGACACAGAGCGAAGTTCCTTCCGCATTGTCCCATCACACACTCCCGGGGTCAGACACAGAGCGAAGCTCCCTCCATACTGTCCCATCACACACTCCCAGGGTCAGACACAGAGTGAAGCTCCCTCCAAATTGTCCCATCACACACTTGCAGGGTCAGACACAGAGCGAGGTTCCTTCCGCATTGTCCCATCACACACTCCCGGGGTCAGACACAGAGCGAAGCTTCCTCCATACTGTCCCATCACACATTCCCAGGGTCAGATACAGAGTGAAGCTCCCTCCGCACTGTCCCATCACACACACCCAGGGTCAGACACAGAGAGAAGCTCCCTCCACATTGTCCCATCACACACTTGCGGTGTCAGACACAGAGCGAAGTTCCTTCCGCATTGTCCCATCACACACTCACGGGGTCAGACACAGAGCGAAGGTCCCTCCATACTGTCCCATCACACACTCCCAGGGTCACACAGAGAGTTAAGCTGCTTCCAAATTGTCCCATCACACACTTGCAGGGTCAGACACAGAGCGAAGTTCCTTCCGCATTGTCCCATCACACACTCCCGGGGTCAGACACAGAGTGAAGCTCCCTCCATATTGTCCCATCACACACTCCCAGGGTCAGACAAAGAGTGAAGCTCCCTCCAAATTGTCCCATCACACACTTGCAGGGTCAGACACAGAGCGAAGTTCCTTCCGCATTGTGCATTCACACACTCCCGGGGTCAGACACAGAGTGAAGCTCCCACCATACTGTCCCATCACACACTCCCAGGGTGAGACTCAGAGTGAAGCTCCCTCCACATTGTCTCATCACACACTTGCGGGGTCAGACACAGAGTGAAGCTCCCTCTGGACCGTCCCGTCACACATTCCCAGGGTCAGATACAGGCTGAAGCTCCCTCTGCACTGTCCCATCACACACACCCAGGGTCAGACACAGAGTGAAGCTCCCTCCAAATTGTCCCATCACACACTTGCAGGGTCAGACACAGAGCGAAGTTCCTTCCGCATTGTCCCATCACACATTCCCGGGGTCAGACACAGAGCGAAGCTCCCTGCATACTGTCCCATCACACACTCCCAGGGTTAGACTCAGAGTGAAGCTCCCTCCAAATTGTCCCATCACACACTTGCAGGGTCAGACACAGAGCGAAATTCCTTCCGCATTGTCCCATCACACACACCCGGGGTCAGACCCGAGTCAAGCTCCCTCAGCACTGTCCCGTCACACACTCCCAGGGTCAGACCCGAGTAAAGCACACTCCGCACCGTCCCGTCACACACTCCTGGGGTCAGACCCATATTGGAGTTCCCTCCGCACCGTCCCATCACACACTCCCAGGGTCAGATACAGACTGAAGATCCCTCCGTACCATACCATCACACACTCCCGGGGTCAGAGACAGAGCGAAGCTCCCTCCGCATTGTCCCATCACACACTCCCGTGGTCAGACACAGAGCGAAGATCCCTCCGCACTGTCCCATCACACACTTCCAGAGTCAGACACAGAGTGAAGCTCCCTCCACATTGTCCCATCACACACTTGCGGGATCAGACACAGAGCGAAGTTCCTTCCGCATTGTCCCATCACACACTCCCGGGGTCAGACACAGAGCGAAGCTCCCTCCATACTGTCCCATCACACACTCCCAGGGTCAGACACAGAGTGAAGCTCCCTCCAAATTGTCCCATCACACACTTGCAGGGTCAGACACAGAGCGAGGTTCCTTCCGCATTGTCCCATCACACACTCCCGGGGTCAGACACAGAGCGAAGCTTCCTCCATACTGTCCCATCACACACTCCAGGGGTCAGACACAGAGCGAAGATCCCTCCGCACTGTCCCATCACACACTTCCAGAGTCAGACACAGAGTGAAGCTCCCTCCACATTGTCCCATCACACACTTGCGGGATCAGACACAGAGCGAAGTTCCTTCCGCATTGTCCCATCACACACTCCCGGGGTCAGACACAGAGCGAAGCTCCCTCCATACTGTCCCATCACACACTCCCAGGGTCAGACACAGAGTGAAGCTCCCTCCAAATTGTCCCATCACACACTTGCAGGGTCAGACACAGAGCGAGGTTCCATCCGCATTGTCCCATCACACACGTCCGGGGTCAGACACAGAGCGAAGCTTCCTCCATACTGTCCCATCACACATTCCCAGGGTCAGATACAGAGCGAAACTCCCTCCGCACTGTCCCATCACACACTCCCAGGGTCAGACACAGAGAGAAGCTCCCTCCACATTGTCCCATCACACACTTGCGGGGTCAGACACAGAGCGAAGTTCCTTCCGCATTGTCCCATCACACACTCACGGGGTCAGACACAGAGCGAAGGTCCCTCCATACTGTCCCATCACACACTCCTAGGGTCACACACAGAGTTAAGCTCCTTCCAAATTGTCCCATCACACACTTGCAGGGTCAGACACAGAGCGAAGTTCCTTCCGCATTGTCCCATCACACACTCCCGGGGTCAGACACAGAGTGAAGCTCCCTCCATATTGTCCCATCACACACTCCCAGGGTCAGACAAAGAGTGAAGCTCCCTCCAAATTGTCCCATCACACACTTGCAGGGTCAGACACAGAGCGAAGTTCCTTCCGCATTGTGCATTCACACACTCCCGGGGTCAGACACAGAGTGAAGCTCCCACCATACTGTCCCATCACACACTCCCAGGGTGAGACTCAGAGTGAAGCTCCCTCCAAATTGTCCCATCACACACTTGCAGGGTCAGACACAGAGCGAAGCTCCCTCCATACCGTCCCATCACACACTCCCAGGGTCAGATACAGAGCGAAGCTCCCTCCGCACTGTCCCATCACACAGTCCCGGGGTCAGACACAGAGCGAAGTTCCTTCCGCATTGTCCCATAACACACTCCTGGGGTCAGACACAGAGCGAAGCTCCCTCCATACTGTCCCATCATACACTCCCATGGTCAGACACAGAGTGAGGCTCCCTCCAAATTGTCCCATCACACACTTGAAGGGTCGGACACAGAGCGAAGTTCCTTCCGCATTGTCCCATCACACACTCCCGGGGTCAGACACAGAGCGAAGCTCCCTCCATACTGTCCCATCACACACTCCCAGGGTCAGACACAGAGAGAAGCTCCCTCCACATTGTCTCATCACACACTTGCGGGGTCAGACACAGAGTGAAGCTCCCTCTGGACCGTCCCGTCACACATTCCCAGGGTCAGATACAGGCTGAAGCTCCCTCTGCACTGTCCCATCACACACACCCAGGGTCAGACACAGAGTGAAGCTCCCTCCAAATTGTCCCATCACACACTTGCAGGGTCAGACACAGAGCGAAGTTCCTTCCGCATTGTCCCATCACACATTCCAAGGGTCAGACACAGAGCGAAGCTCCCTGCATACTGTCCCATCACACACTCCCAGGGTCAGACTCAGAGTGAACCTCCCTCCAAATTGTCCCATCACACACTTGCGGGATCAGACACAGAGCGAAGTTCCTTCCGCATTGTCCCATCACACACTCCCGGGGTCAGACACAGAGCGAAGCTCCCTCCATACTGTCCCATCACACACTCCCAGGGTCAGACACAGAGTGAAGCTCCCTCCAAATTGTCCCATCACACACTTGCAGGGTCAGACACAGAGCGAGGTTCCTTCCGCATTGTCCCATCACACACTCCCGGGGTCAGACACAGAGCGAAGCTTCCTCCATACTGTCCCATCACACATTCCCAGGGTCAGATACAGAGCGAAGCTCCCTCCGCACTGTCCCATCACACACTCCCGGGGTCAGACACAGAGAGAAGCTCCCTCCACATTGTCCCATCACACACTCCCAGGGTCAGACAAAGAGTGAAGCTCCCTCCAAATTGTCCCATCACACACTTGAAGGGTCAGACACAGAGCGAAGTTCCTTCCGCATTGTGCATTCACACACTCCCGGGGTCAGACACAGAGTGAAGCTTCCACCATACTGTCCCATCACACACTCCCAGGGTGAGACTCTGAGTGAAGCTCCCTCCAAATTGTCCCATCACACACTTGCAGGGTCAGACACAGAGCGAAGCTCCCTCCATACCGTCCCATCACACACTCCCAGGGTCAGATACAGAGCGAAGCTCCCTCCGCACTGTCCCATCACACACTCCCGGGGTCAGACACAGAGCGAAGCTCCCTCCGCAATGTCCCATCACACACTCCCAGGGTCAGACACAGAGTGAAGCTCCCTCCACATTGTCCCATCACACACTTGCGGGGTCAGACACAGAGCGAAGTTCCTTCCGCATTGTCCCATAACACACTCCCGGGGTCAGACACAGAGCGAAGCTCCCTCCATACTGTCCCATCATACACTCCCATGGTCAGACACAGAGTGAGGCTCCCTCCAAATTGTCCCATCACACACCTGAAGGGTCAGACACAGAGCGAAGTTCCTTCCGCATTGTCGCATCACACATTCCCGGGGTCAGACACAGAGCGAAGCTCCCTCCATACTGTCCCATCACACACTCCCAGGGTCAGACACAGAGTGAAGCTCCCTCCACATTGTCTCATCACACACTTGCGGGGTCAGACACAGAGTGAAGCTCCCTCAGGACCGTCCCGTCACACATTCCCAGGGTCAGATACAGGCTGAAGCTCCCTCTGCACTGTCCCATCACACACACCCAGGGTCAGACATAGAGTGAAGCTCCCTCCAAATTGTCCCATCACACACTCCCAGGGTCAGACTCAGAGTGAAGCTCCCTCCAAATTGTCCCATCACACACTTGCAGGGTCAGACACAGAGCGAAATTCCTTCCGCATTGTCCCATTACACACACCCGGGGTCAGACCCGAGTCAAGCTCCCTCAGCACTGTCCCGTCACACACTCCCAGGGTCAGACCCGAGTAAAGCACACTCCGCACCGTCCCGTCACACACTCCTGGGGTCAGACCCATATTGGAGTTCCCTCCGCACCGTCCCATCACACACTCCCAGGGTCAGATACAGTCTGAAGATCCCTCCGTACCATACCATCACACACTCCCGGGGTCAGAGACAGAGCGAAGCTCCCTCCGCATTGTCCCATCACACACTCCCGTGGTCAGACACAGAGCGAAGATCCCTCCGCACTGTCCCATCACACACTTCCAGAGTCAGACACAGAGTGAAGCTCCCTCCACATTGTCCCATCACACACTTGCGGGATCAGACACAGAGCGAAGTTCCTTCCGCATTGTCCCATCACACACTCCCGGGGTCAGACACAGAGCGAAGCTCCCTCCATACTGTCCCATCACACACTCCCAGGGTCAGACACAGAGTGAAGCTCCCTCCAAATTGTCCCATCACACACTTGCAGGGTCAGACACAGAGCGAGGTTCCTTCCGCATTGTCCCATCACACACTCCCGGGGTCAGACACAGAGCGAAGCTTCCTCCATACTTTCCCATCACACACTCCAGTGGTCAGACACAGAGCGAAGATCCCTCCGCACTGTCCCATCACACACTTCCAGAGTCAGACACAGAGTGAAGCTCCCTCCACATTGTCCCATCACACACTTGCGGGATCAGACACAGAGCGAAGTTCCTTCCGCATTGTCCCATCACACACTCCCGGGGTCAGACACAGAGCGAAGCTCCCTCCATACTGTCCCATCACACATTCCCAGGGTCAGATACAGAGCGAAGCTCCCTCCGCACTGTCCCATCACACACTCCCAGGGTCAGACACAGAGAGAAGCTCCCTCCACATTGTCCCATCACACACTTGCGGGGTCAGACACAGAGCTAAGTTCCTTCCGCATTGTCCCATCACACACTCACGGGGTCAGACACAGAGCGAAGTTCCCTCCATACTGTCCCATCACACACTCCCAGGGTCACACACAGAGTTAAGCTCCTTCCAAATTGTCCCATCACACACTTGCAGGGTCAGGCACAGAGCGAAGTTCCTTCCGCATTGTCCCATCACACACTCCCGGGGTCAGACACAGAGTGAAGCTCCCTCCATATTGTCCCATCACACACTCCCAGGGTCAGACAAAGATTGAAGCTCCCTCGAAATTGACCCATCACACACTTGCAGGGTCAGACACAGAGCGAAGTTCCTTCCGCATTGTGCATTCACACACTCCCGGGGTCAGACACAGAGTGAAGCTCCCACCATACTGTCCCATCACACACTCCCAGGGTGAGACTCAGAGTGAAGCTCCCTCCAAATTGTCCCATCACACACTTGCAGGGTCAGACACAGAGCGAAGCTCCCTCCATACCGTCCCATCACACACTCCCAGGGTCAGATACAGAGCGAAGCTCCCTCCGCACTGTCCCATCACACAGTCCCGGGGTCAGACACAGAGCGAAGCTCCCTCCATACTGTCCCATCATACACTCCCATGGTCAGACACAGAGTGAGGCTCCCTCCAAATTGTCCCATCACACACTTGAAGGGTCGGACACAGAGCGAAGTTCCTTCCGCATTGTCCCATCACACACTCCCGGGGTCAGACACAGAGCGAAGCTCCCTCCATACTGTCCCATCACACACTCCCAGGGTCAGACACAGAGAGAAGCTCCCTCCACATTGTCTCATCACACACTTGCGGGGTCAGACACAGAGTGAAGCTCCCTCTGGACCGTCCCGTCACACATTCCCAGGGTCAGATACAGGCTGAAGCTCCCTCTGCACTGTCCCATCACACACACCCAGGGTCAGACACAGAGTGAAGCTCCCTCCAAATTGTCCCATCACACACTTGCAGGGTCAGACACAGAGCGAAGTTCCTTCCGCATTGTCCCATCACACATTCCCAGGGTCAGACACAGAGCGAAGCTCCCTGCATACTGTCCCATCACACACTCCCAGGGTCAGACTCAGAGTGAACCTCCCTCCAAATTGTCCCATCACACACTTGCGGGATGAGACACAGAGCGAAGTTCCTTCCGCATTGTCCCATCACACACTCCCGGGGTCAGACACAGAGCGAAGCTCCCTCCATACTGTCCCATCACACACTCCCAGGGTCAGACACAGAGTGAAGCTCCCTCCAAATTGTCCCATCACACACTTGCAGGGTCAGACACAGAGCGAGGTTCCTTCCGCATTGTCCCATCACACACTCCCGGGGTCAGACACAGAGCGAAGCTTCCTCCATACTGTCCCATCACACATTCCCAGGGTCAGATACAGAGCGAAGCTCCCTCCGCACTGTCCCATCACACACTCCCGGGGTCAGACACAGAGAGAAGCTCCCACCACATTGTCCCATCACACACTCCCAGGGTCAGACAAAGAGTGAAGCTCCCTCCAAATTGTCCCATCACACACTTGAAGGGTCAGACACAGAGCGAAGTTCCTTCCGCATTGTGCATTCACACACTCCCGGGGTCAGACACAGAGTGAAGCTCCCACCATACTGTCCCATCACACACTCCCAGGGTGAGACTCTGAGTGAAGCTCCCTCCAAATTGTCCCATCACACACTTGCAGGGTCAGACACAGAGCGAAGCTCCCTCCATACCGTCCCATCACACACTCCCAGGGTCAGATACAGAGCGAAGCTCCCTCCGCACTGTCCCATCACACACTCCCGGGGTCAGACACAGAGCGAAGCTCCCTCCGCAATGTCCCATCACACACTCCCAGGGTCAGACACAGAGTGAAGCTCCCTCCACATTGTCCCATCACACACTTGCGGGGTCAGACACAGAGCGAAGTTCCTTCCGCATTGTCCCATAACACACTCCCGGGGTCAGACACAGAGCGAAGCTCCCTCCATACTGTCCCATCATACACTCCCATGGTCAGACACAGAGTGAGGCTCCCTCCAAATTGTCCCATCACACACCTGAAGGGTCAGACACAGAGCGAAGTTCCTTCCGCATTGTCGCATCACACATTCCCGGGGTCAGACACAGAGCGAAGCTCCCTCCATACTGTCCCATCACACAATCCCAGGGTCAGACACAGAGTGAAGCTCCCTCCACATTGTCTCATCACACACTTGCGGGGTCAGACACAGAGTGAAGCTCCCTCAGGACCGTCCCGTCACACATTCCCAGGGTCAGATACAGGCTGAAGCTCCCTCTGCACTGTCCCATCACACACACCCAGGGTCAGACATAGAGCGAAGGTCCCTCCATACTGTCCCATCACACACTCCCAGGGTCACACACAGAGTTAAGCTCCTTCCAAATTGTCCCATCACACACTTGCAGGGTCAGACACAGAGCGAAGTTCCTTCCGCATTGTCCCATCACACACTCCCGGGGTCAGACACAGAGTGAAGCTCCCTCCATATTGTCCCATCACACACTCCCAGGGTCAGACAAAGAGTGAAGCTCCCTCCAAATTGTCCCATCACACACTTGCAGGGTCAGACACAGAGCGAAGTTCCTTCCGCATTGTGCATTCACACACTCCCGGGGTCAGACACAGAGTGAAGCTCCCACCATACTGTCCCATCACACACTCCCAGGGTGAGACTCAGAGTGAAGCTCCCTCCAAATTGTCCCATCACACACTTGCAGGGTCAAACACAGAGGGAAGCTCCCTCCATACCGTCCCATCACACACTCCCAGGGTCAGATACAGAGCGAAGCTCCCTCCGCACTGTCCCATCACACAGTCCCGGGGTCAGACACAGAGCGAAGTTCCTTCCGCATTGTCCCATAACACACTCCCGGGGTCAGACACAGAGCGAAGCTCCCTCCATACTGTCCCATCATACACTCCCATGGTCAGACACAGAGTGAGGCTCCCTCCAAATTGTCCCATCACACACTTGAAGGGTCGGACACAGAGCGAAGTTCCTTCCGCATTGTCCCATCACACACTCCCGGGGTCAGACACAGAGCGAAGCTCCCTCCATACTGTCCCATCACACACTCCCAGGGTCAGACACAGAGAGAAGCTCCCTCCACATTGTCTCATCACACACCTGCGGGGTCAGACACAGAGTGAAGCTCCCTCTGGACCGTCCCGTCACACATTCCCAGGGTCAGATACAGGCTGAAGCTCCCTCTGCACTGTCCCATCACACTCACCCAGGGTCAGACACAGAGTGAAGCTCCCTCCAAATTGTCCCATCACACACTTGCAGGGTCAGACACAGAGCGAACTTCCTTCCGCATTGTCCCATCACACATTCCCAGGGTCAGACACAGAGCGAAGCTCCCTGCATACTGTCCCATCACACACTCCCAGGGTCAGACTCAGAGTGAACCTCCCTCCAAATTGTCCCATCACACACTTGCGGGATCAGACACAGAGCGAAGTTCCTTCCGCATTGTCCCATCACACACTCCCGGGGTCAGACACAGAGCGAAGCTCCCTCCATACTGTCCCATCACACACTCCCAGGGTCAGACACAGAGTGAAGCTCCCTCCAAATTGTCCCATCACACACTTGCAGGGTCAGACACAGAGCGAGGTTCCTTCCGCATTGTCCCATCACACACTCCCGGGGTCAGACACAGAGCGAAGCTTCCTCCATACTGTCCCATCACACATTCCCAGGGTCAGATACAGAGCGAAGCTCCCTCCGCACTGTCCCATCACACACTCCCGGGGTCAGACACAGAGAGAAGCTCCCTCCACATTGTCCCATCACACACTCCCAGGGTCAGACAAAGAGTGAAGCTCCCTCCAAATTGTCCCATCACACACTTGAAGGGTCAGACACAGAGCGAAGTTCCTTCCGCATTGTGCATTCACACACTCCCGGGGTCAGACACAGAGTGAAGCTCCCTCCAAATTGTCCCATCACACACTTGCAGGGTCAGACACAGAGCGAAGCTCCCTCCATACCGTCCCATCACACACTCCCAGGGTCAGATACAGAGCGAAGCTCCCTCCGCACTGTCCCATCACACACTCCCGGGGTCAGACACAGAGCGAAGCTGCCTCCGCAATGTCCCATCACACACTCCCAGGGTCAGACACAGAGTGAAGCTCCCTCCACATTGTCCCATCACACACTTGCGGGGTCAGACACAGAGCGAAGTTCCTTCCGCATTGTCCCATAACACACTCCCGGGGTCAGACACAGAGCGAAGCTCCCTCCATACTGTCCCATCATACACTCCCATGGTCAGACACAGAGTGAGGCTCCCTCCAAATTGTCCCATCACACACCTGAAGGGTCAGACACAGAGCGAAGTTCCTTCCGCATTGTCGCATCACACATTCCCGGGGTCAGACACAGAGCGAAGCTCCCTCCATACTGTCCCATCACACACTCCCAGGGTCAGACACAGAGTGAAGCTCCCTCCACATTGTCTCATCACACACTTGCGGGGTCAGACACAGAGTGAAGCTCCCTCAGGACCGTCCCGTCACACATTCCCAGGGTCAGATACAGGCTGAAGCTCCCTCTGCACTGTCCCATCACACACACCCAGGGTCAGACATAGAGTGAAGCTCCCTCCAAATTGTCCCATCACACACTCCCAGGGTCAGACTCAGAGTGAAGCTCCCTCCAAATTGTCCCATCACACACTTGCAGGGTCAGACACAGAGCGAAATTCCTTCCGCATTGTCCCATCACACACACCCGGGGTCAGACCCGAGTCAAGCTCCCTCAGCACTGTCCCGTCACACACTCCCAGGGTCAGACCCGAGTAAAGCACACTCCGCACCGTCCCGTCACACACTCCTGGGGTCAGACCCATATTGGAGTTCCCTCCGCACCGTCCCATCACACACTCCCAGGGTCAGATACAGACTGAAGATCCCTCCGTACCATACCATCACTCACTCCCGGGGTCAGAGACAGAGCGAAGCTCCCTCCGCATTGTCCCATCACACACTCCCGTGGTCAGACACAGAGCGAAGATCCCTCCGCACTGTCCCATCACACACTTCCAGAGTCAGACACAGAGTGAAGCTCCCTCCACATTGTCCCATCACACACTTGCGGGATCAGACACAGAGCGAAGTTCCTTCCGCATTGTCCCATCACACACTCCCGGGGTCAGACACAGAGCGAAGCTCCCTCCATACTGTCCCATCACACACTCCCAGGGTCAGACACAGAGTGAAGCTCCCTCCAAATTGTCCCATCACACACTTGCAGGGTCAGACACAGAGCGAGGTTCCTTCCGCATTGTCCCATCACACACTCCCGGCGACAGACACAGAGCGAAGCTTCCTCCATACTGTCCCATCACACACTCCAGGGGTCAGACACAGAGCGAAGATCCCTCCGCACTGTCCCATCACACACTTCCAGAGTCAGACACTGAGTGAAGCTCCCTCCACATTGTCCCATCACACACTTGCGGGATCAGACACAGAGCGAAGTTCCTTCCGCATTGTCCCATCACACACTCCCGGGGTCAGACACAGAGCGAAGCTCCCTCCATACTGTCCCATCACACACTCCCAGGGTCAGACACAGAGTGAAGCTCCCTCCAAATTGTCCCATCACACACTTGCAGGGTCAGACACAGAGCGAGGTTCCTTCCGCATTGTCCCATCACACACGTCCGGGGTCAGACACAGAGCGAAGCTTCCTCCATACTGTCCCATCACACATTCCCAGGGTCAGATACAGAGCGAAGCTCCCTCCGCACTGTCCCATCACACACTCCCAGGGTCAGACACAGAGAGAAGCTCCCTCCACATTGTCCCATCACACACTTGCGGGGTCAGACACAGAGCGAAGTTCCTTCCGCATTGTCCCATCACACACTCACGGGGTCAGACACAGAGCGAAGTTCCCTCCATACTGTCCCATCACACACTCCCAGGGTCACACACAGAGTTAAGCTCCTTCCAAATTGTCCCATCACACACTTGCAGGGTCAGACACAGAGCGAAGTTCCTTCCGCATTGTCCCAACACACACTCCCGGGGTCAGACACAGAGTGAAGCTCCCTCCATATTGTCCCATCACACACTCCCAGGGTCAGACAAAGAGTGAAGCTCCCTCGAAATTGTCCCATCACACACTTGCAGGGTCAGACACAGAGCGAAGTTCCTTCCGCATTGTGCATTCACACACTCCCGGGGTCAGACACAGAGTCAAGCTCCCACCATACTGTCCCATCACACACTCCCAGGGTGAGACTCAGAGTGAAGCTCCCTCCAAATTGTCCCATCACACACTTGCAGGGTCAGACACAGAGCGAAGCTCCCTCCATACCGTCCCATCACACACTCCCAGGGTCAGATACAGAGCGAAGCTCCCTCCGCACTGTCCCATCACACAGTCCCGGGGTCAGACACAGAGCGAAGTTCCTTCCGCATTGTCCCATAACACACTCCCGGGGTCAGACACAGAGCGAAGCTCCCTCCATACTGTCCCATCATACACTCCCATGGTCAGACACAGAGTGAGGCTCCCTCCAAATTGTCCCATCACACACTTGAAGGGTCGGACACAGAGCGAAGTTCCTTCCGCATTGTCCCATCACACACTCCCGGGGTCAGACACAGAGCGAAGCTCCCTCCATACTGTCCCATCACACACTCCCAGGGTCAGACACAGAGAGAAGCTCCCTCCACATTGTCTCATCACACACTTGCGGGGTCAGACACAGAGTGAAGCTCCCTCTGGACCGTCCCGTCACACATTCCCAGGGTCAGATACAGGCTGAAGCTCCCTCTGCACTGTCCCATCACACACACCCAGGGTCAGACACAGAGTGAAGCTCCCTCCAAATTGTCCCATCACACACTTGCAGGGTCAGACACAGAGCGAAGTTCCTTCCGCATTGTCCCATCACACATTCCCAGGGTCAGACACAGAGCGAAGCTCCCTGCATACTGTCCCATCACACACTCCCAGGGTCAGACTCAGAGTGAACCTCCCTCCAAATTGTCCCATCACACACTTGCGGGATCAGACACAGAGCGAAGTTCCTTCCGCATTGTCCCATCACACACTCCCGGGGTCAGACACAGAGCGAAGCTCCCTCCATACTGTCCCATCACACACTCCCAGGGTCAGACACAGAGTGAAGCTCCCTCCAAATTGTCCCATCACACACTTGCAGGGTCAGACACAGAGCGAGGTTCCTTCCGCATTGTCCCATCACACACTCCCGGGGTCAGACACAGAGCGAAGCTTCCTCCATACTGTCCAATCACACATTCCCAGGGTCAGATACAGAGCGAAGCTCCCTCCGCACTGTCCCATCACACACTCCCGGGGTCAGACACAGAGAGAAGCTCCCTCCACATTGTCCCATCACACACTCCCAGGGTCAGACAAAGAGTGAAGCTCCCTCCAAATTGTCCCATCACACACTTGAAGGGTCAGACACAGAGCGAAGTTCCTTCCGCATTGTGCATTCACACACTCCCGGGGTCAGACACAGAGTGAAGCTCCCACCATACTGTCCCATCACACACTCCCAGGGTGAGACTCTGAGTGAAGCTCCCTCCAAATTGTCCCATCACACACTTGCAGGGTCAGACACAGAGCGAAGCTCCCTCCATACCGTCCCATCACACACTCCCAGGGTCAGATACAGAGCGAAGCTCCCTCCGCACTGTCCCATCACACACTCCCGGGGTCAGACACAGAGCGAAGCTCCCTCCGCAATGTCCCATCACACACTCCCAGGGTCAGACACAGAGTGAAGCTCCCTCCACATTGTCCCATCACACACTTGCGGGGTCAGACACAGAGCGAAGTTCCTTCCGCATTGTCCCATAACACACTCCCGGGGTCAGACACAGAGCGAAGCTCCCTCCATACTGTCCCATCATACACTTCCATGGTCAGACACAGAGTGAGGCTCCCTCCAAATTGTCCCATCACACACCTGAAGGGTCAGACACAGAGCGAAGTTCCTTCCGCATTGTCGCATCACACATTCCCGGGGTCAGACACAGAGCGAAGCTCCCTCCATACTGTCCCATCACACAATCCCAGGGTCAGACACAGAGTGAAGCTCCCTCCACATTGTCTCATCACACACTTGCGGGGTCAGACACAGAGTGAAGCTCCCTCAGGACCGTCCCGTCACACATTCCCAGGGTCAGATACAGGCTGAAGCTCCCTCTGCACTGTCCCATCACACACACCCAGGGTCAGACATAGAGTGAAGCTCCCTCCAAATTGTCCCATCACACACTTGCAGGGTCAGACACAGAGCGAAGTTCCTTCCGCATTGTCCCATCACACATTCCCGGGGTCAGATACAGAGCGAAGCTCCCTCCGCACTGTCCCATCACACACTCCCAGGGTCAGACACAGAGAGAAGCTCCCTCCACATTGTCCCATCACACACTTGCGGGGTCAAACACAGAGCGAAGCTCCCTCCGCATTGTCCCATCACACACTCCCGGGGTCAGACACAGAGCGAAGATCCCTCCGCACTGTCCCATCACACACTTCCAGAGTCAGACACAGAGTGAAGCTCCCTCCATACCGTCCCATCACACACTCCCAGGGTCAGATACAGAGCGAAGCTCCCTCCGCACTGTCCCATCACACAGTCGCGGGGTCAGACACAGAGCGAAGCTCCCTCCGCACTGTCCCATCACACACTCCCAGGGTCAGACACAGAGTGAAGCCTCCTCCACATTGTCCCATCACACACTTGCGGGGTCAGACACAGAGCGAAGTTCCTTCCGCATTGTCCCATAACACACTCCCGGGGTCAGACACAGAGCGAAGCTCCCTCCATACTGTCCAATCATACACTCCCATGGACAGACACAGAGTGAGGCTCCCTCCAAATTGTCCCATCACACACTTGAAGGGTCAGACACAGAGCGAAGTTCCTTCCGCATTGTCCCATCACACACTCCCGGGGTCAGACACAGAGCGAAGCTCCCTCCATACCGTCCCATCACACACTCCCAGGGTCAGATACAGAGCGAAGCTCCCTCCATACTGTCCCATCACACACTCCCAGGGTCAGACACAGAGAGAAGCTCCCTCCACATTGTCTCATCACACACTTGCGGGGTCAGACACAGAGTGAAGCTCCCTCTGGACCGTCCCGTCACACATTCCCAGGGTCAGATACAGGCTGAAGCTCCCTCTGCACTGTCCCATCACACACACCCAGGGTCAGACACAGAGTGAAGCTCCCTCCAAATTGTCCCATCACACACTTGCAGGGTCAGACACAGAGCGAAGTTCCTTCCGCATTGTCCCATCACACATTCCCAGGGTCAGACACAGAGCGAAGCTCCCTGCATACTGTCCCATCACACACTCCCAGGGTCAGACTCAGAGTGAACCTCCCTCCAAATTGTCCCATCACACACTTGCGGGATCAGACACAGAGCGAAGTTCCTTCCGCATTGTCCCATCACACACTCCCGGGGTCAGACACAGAGCGAAGCTCCCTCCATACTGTCCCATCACACACTCCCAGGGTCAGACACAGAGTGAAGCTCCCTCCAAATTGTCCCATCACACACTTGCAGGGTCAGACACAGAGCGAGGTTCCTTCCGCATTGTCCCATAACACACTCCCGGGGTCAGACACAGAGCGAAGCTCCCTCCATACTGTCCCATCATACACTTCCATGGTCAGACACAGAGTGAGGCTCCCTCCAAATTGTCCCATCACACACCTGAAGGGTCAGACACAGAGCGAAGTTCCTTCCGCATTGTCGCATCACACATTCCCGGGGTCAGACACAGAGCGAAGCTCCCTCCATACTGTCCCATCACACAATCCCAGGGTCAGACACAGAGTGAAGCTCCCTCCACATTGTCTCATCACACACTTGCGGGGTCAGACACAGAGTGAAGCTCCCTCAGGACCGTCCCGTCACACATTCCCAGGGTCAGATACAGGCTGAAGCTCCCTCTGCACTGTCCCATCACACACACCCAGGGTCAGACATAGAGCGAAGGTCCCTCCATACTGTCCCATCACACACTCCCAGGGTCACACACAGAGTTAAGCTCCTTCCAAATTGTCCCATCACACACTTGCAGGGTCAGACACAGTGCGAAGTTCCTTCCGCATTGTCCCATCACACACTCCCGGGGTCAGACACAGAGTGAAGCTCCCTCCATATTGTCCCATCACACACTCCCAGGGTCAGACAAAGAGTGAAGCTCCCTCCAAATTGTCCCATCACACACTTGCAGGGTCAGACACAGAGCGAAGTTCCTTCCGCATTGTGCATTCACACACTCCCGGGGTCAGACACAGAGTGAAGCTCCCACCATACTGTCCCATCACACACTCCCAGGGTGAGACTCAGAGTGAAGCTCCCTCCAAATTGTCCCATCACACACTTGCAGGGTCAGACACAGAGGGAAGCTCCCTCCATACCGTCCCATCACACACTCCCAGGGTCAGATACAGAGCGAAGCTCCCTCCGCACTGTCCCATCACACAGTCCCGGGGTCAGACACAGAGCGAAGTTCCTTCCGCATTGTCCCATAACACACTCCCGGGGTCAGACACAGAGCGAAGCTCCCTCCATACTGTCCCATCATACACTCCCATGGTCAGACACAGAGTGAGGCTCCCTCCAAATTGTCCCATCACACACTTGAAGGGTCGGACACAGAGCGAAGTTCCTTCCGCATTGTCCCATCACACACTCCCGGGGTCAGACACAGAGCGAAGCTCCCTCCATACTGTCCCATCACACACTCCCAGGGTCAGACACAGAGAGAAGCTCCCTCCACATTGTCTCATCACACACTTGCGGGGTCAGACACAGAGTGAAGCTCCCTCTGGACCGTCCCGTCACACATTCCCAGGGTCAGATACAGGCTGAAGCTCCCTCTGCACTGTCCCATCACACACACCCAGGGTCAGACACAGAGTGAAGCTCCCTCCAAATTGTCCCATCACACACTTGCAGGGTCAGACACAGAGCGAACTTCCTTCCGCATTGTCCCATCACACATTCCCAGGGTCAGACACAGAGCGAAGCTCCCTGCATACTGTCCCATCACACACTCCCAGGGTCAGACTCAGAGTGAACCTCCCTCCAAATTGTCCCATCACACACTTGCGGGATCAGACACAGAGCGAAGTTCCTTCCGCATTGTCCCATCACACACTCCCGGGGTCAGACACAGAGCGAAGCTCCCTCCATACTGTCCCATCACACACTCCCAGGGTCAGACACAGAGTGAAGCTCCCTCCAAATTGTCCCATCACACACTTGCAGGGTCAGACACAGAGCGAGGTTCCTTCCGCATTGTCCCATCACACACTCCCGGGGTCAGACACAGAGCGAAGCTTCCTCCATACTGTCCCATCACACATTCCCAGGGTCAGATACAGAGCGAAGCTCCCTCCGCACTGTCCCATCACACACTCCCGGGGTCAGACACAGAGAGAAGCTCCCTCCACATTGTCCCATCACACACTCCCAGGGTCAGACAAAGAGTGAAGCTCCCTCCAAATTGTCCCATCACACACTTGAAGGGTCAGACACAGAGCGAAGTTCCTTCCGCATTGTGCATTCACACACTCCCGGGGTCAGACACAGAGTGAAGCTCCCACCATACTGTCCCATCACACACTCCCAGGGTGAGACTCTGAGTGAAGCTCCCTCCAAATTGTCCCATCACACACTTGCAGGGTCAGACACAGAGCGAAGCTCCCTCCATACCGTCCCATCACACACTCCCAGGGTCAGATACAGAGCGAAGCTCCCTCCGCACTGTCCCATCACACACTCCCGGGGTCAGACACAGAGCGAAGCTCCCTCCGCAATGTCCCATCACACACTCCCAGGGTCAGACACAGAGTGAAGCTCCCTCCACATTGTCCCATCACACACTTGCGGGGTCAGACACAGAGCGAAGTTCCTTCCGCATTGTCCCATAACACACTCCCGGGGTCAGACACAGAGCGAAGCTCCCTCCATACTGTCCCATCATACACTCCCATGGTCAGACACAGAGTGAGGCTCCCTCCAAATTGTCCCATCACACACCTGAAGGGTCAGACACAGAGCGAAGTTCCTTCCGCATTGTCGCATCACACATTCCCGGGGTCAGACACAGAGCGAAGCTCCCTCCATACTGTCCCATCACACACTCCCAGGGTCAGACACAGAGTGAAGCTCCCTCCACATTGTCTCATCACACACTTGCGGGGTCAGACACAGAGTGAAGCTCCCTCAGGACCGTCCCGTCACACATTCCCAGGGTCAGATACAGGCTGAAGCTCCCTCTGCACTGTCCCATCACACACACCCAGGGTCAGACATAGAGTTAAGCTCCCTCCAAATTGTCCCATCACACACTCCCAGGGTCAGACTCAGAGTGAAGCTCCCTCCAAATTGTCCCATCACACACTTGCAGGGTCAGACACAGAGCGAAATTCCTTCCGCATTGTCCCATCACACACACCCGGGGTCAGACCCGAGTCAAGCTCCCTCAGCACTGTCCCGTCACACACTCCCAGGGTCAGACCCGAGTAAAGCACACTCCGCACCGTCCCGTCACACACTCCTGGGGTCAGACCCATATTGGAGTTCCCTCCGCACCGTCCCATCACACACTCCCAGGGTCAGATACAGACTGAAGATCCCTCCGTACCATACCATCACACACTCCCGGGGTCAGAGACAGAGCGAAGCTCCCTCCGCATTGTCCCATCACACACTCCCGTGGTCAGACACAGAGCGAAGATCCCTCCGCACTGTCCCATCACACACTTCCAGAGTCAGACACAGAGTGAAGCTCCCTCCACATTGTCCCATCACACACTTGCGGGATCAGACACAGAGCGAAGTTCCTTCCGCATTGTCCCATCACACACTCCCGGGGTCAGACACAGAGCGAAGCTCCCTCCATACTGTCCCATCACACACTCCCAGGGTCAGACACAGAGTGAAGCTCCCTCCAAATTGTCCCATCACACACTTGCAGGGTCAGACACAGAGCGAGGTTCCTTCCGCATTGTCCCATCACACACTCCCGGGGACAGACACAGAGCGAAGCTTCCTCCATACTGTCCCATCACACACTCCAGGGGTCAGACACAGAGCGAAGATCCCTCCGCACTGTCCCATCACACACTTCCAGAGTCAGACACTGAGTGAAGCTCCCTCCACATTGTCCCATCACACACTTGCGGGATCAGACACAGAGCGAAGTTCCTTCCGCATTGTCCCATCACACACTCCCGGGGTCAGACACAGAGCGAAGCTCCCTCCATACTGTCCCATCACACACTCCCAGGGTCAGACACAGAGTGAAGCTCCCTCCAAATTGTCCCATCACACACTTGCAGGGTCAGACACAGAGCGAGGTTCCTTCCGCATTGTCCCATCACACACGTCCGGGGTCAGACACAGAGCGAAGCTTCCTCCATACTGTCCCATCACACATTCCCAGGGTCAGATACAGAGCGAAGCTCCCTCCGCACTGTCCCATCACACACTCCCAGGGTCAGACACAGGGAGAAGCTCCCTCCACATTGTCCCATCACACACTTGCGGGGTCAGACACAGAGCGAAGTTCCTTCCGCATTGTCCCATCACACACTCACGGGGTCAGACACAGAGCGAAGTTCCCTCCATACTGTCCCATCACACACTCCCAGGGTCACACACAGAGTTAAGCTCCTTCCAAATTGTCCCATCACACACTTGCAGGGTCAGACACAGAGCGAAGTTCCTTCCGCATTGTCCCAACACACACTCCCGGGGTCAGACACAGAGTGAAGCTCCCTCCATATTGTCCCATCACACACTCCCAGGGTCAGACAAAGAGTGAAGCTCCCTCGAAATTGTCCCATCACACACTTGCAGGGTCAGACACAGAGCGAAGGTCCTTCCGCATTGTGCATTCACACACTCCCGGGGTCAGACACAGAGTCAAGCTCCCACCATACTGTCCCATCACACACTCCCAGGGTGAGACTCAGAGTGAAGCTCCCTCCAAATTGTCCCATCACACACTTGCAGGGTCAGACACAGAGCGAAGCTCCCTCCATACCGTCCCATCACACACTCCCAGGGTCAGATACAGAGCGAAGCTCCCTCCGCACTGTCCCATCACACAGTCCCGGGGTCAGACACAGAGCGAAGTTCCTTCCGCATTGTCCCATAACACACTCCCGGGGTCAGACACAGAGCGAAGCTCCCTCCATACTGTCCCATCATACACTCCCATGGTCAGACACAGAGTGAGGCTCCCTCCAAATTGTCCCATCACACACTTGAAGGGTCGGACACAGAGCGAAGTTCCTTCCGCATTGTCCCATCACACACTCCCGGGGTCAGACACAGAGCGAAGCTCCCTCCATACTGTCCCATCACACACTCCCAGGGTCAGACACAGAGAGAAGCTCCCTCCACATTGTCTCATCACACACTTGCGGGGTCAGACACAGAGTGAAGCTCCCTCTGGACCGTCCCGTCACACATTCCCAGGGTCAGATACAGGCTGAAGCTCCCTCTGCACTGTCCCATCACACACACCCAGGGTCAGACACAGAGTGAAGCTCCCTCCAAATTGTCCCATCACACACTTGCAGGGTCAGACACAGAGCGAAGTTCCTTCCGCATTGTCCCATCACACATTCCCAGGGTCAGACACAGAGCGAAGCTCCCTGCATACTGTCCCATCACACACTCCCAGGGTCAGACTCAGAGTGAACCTCCCTCCAAATTGTCCCATCACACACTTGCGGGATCAGACACAGAGCGAAGTTCCTTCCGCATTGTCCCATCACACACTCCCGGGGTCAGACACAGAGCGAAGCTCCCTCCATACCGTCCCATCACACACTTGCAGGGTCAGACACAGAGCGAAGCTCCCTCCATACCGTCCCATCACACACTCCCAGGGTCAGATACAGAGCGAAGCTCCCTCCGCACTGTCACATCACACACTCCCGGGGTCAGACACAGAGCGAAGCTCCCTCCGCAATGTCCCATCACACACTCCCAGGGTTAGACACAGAGTGAAGCTCCCTCCACATTGTCCCATCACACACTTGCGGGGTCAGACACAGAGCGAAGTTCCTTCCGCATTGTCCCATAACACACTCCCGGGGTCAGACACAGAGCGAAGCTCCCTCCATACTGTCCCATCATACACTCCCATGGTCAGACACAGAGTGAGGCTCCCTCCAAATTGTCCCATCACACACCTGAAGGGTCAGACACAGAGCGAAGTTCCTTCCGCATTGTCGCATCACACATTCCCGGGGTCAGACACAGAGCGAAGCTCCCTCCATACTGTCCCATCACACACTCCCAGGGTCAGACACAGAGTGAAGCTCCCTCCACATTGTCTCATCACACACTTGCGGGGTCAGACACAGAGTGAAGCTCCCTCAGGACCGTCCCGTCACACATTCCCAGGGTCAGATACAGGCTGAAGCTCCCTCTGCACTGTCCCATCACACACACCCAGGGTCAGACATAGAGTTAAGCTCCCTCCAAATTGTCCCATCACACACTCCCAGGGTCAGACTCAGAGTGAAGCTCCCTCCAAATTGTCCCATCACACACTTGCAGGGTCAGACACAGAGCGAAATTCCTTCCGCATTGTCCCATCACACACACCCGGGGTCAGACCCGAGTCAAGCTCCCTCAGCACTGTCCCGTCACACACTCCCAGGGTCAGACCCGAGTAAAGCACACTCCGCACCGTCCCGTCACACACTCCTGGGGTCAGACCCATATTGGAGTTCCCTCCGCACCGTCCCATCACACACTCCCAGGGTCAGATACAGACTGAAGATCCCTCCGTACCATACCATCACACACTCCCGGGGTCAGAGACAGAGCGAAGCTCCCTCCGCATTGTCCCATCACACACTCCCGTGGTCAGACACAGAGCGAAGATCCCTCCGCACTGTCCCATCACACACTTCCAGAGTCAGACACAGAGTGAAGCTCCCTCCACATTGTCCCATCACACACTTGCGGGATCAGACACAGAGCGAAGTTCCTTCCGCATTGTCCCATCACACACTCCCGGGGTCAGACACAGAGCGAAGCTCCCTCCATACTGTCCCATCACACACTCCCAGGGTCAGACACAGAGTGAAGCTCCCTCCAAATTGTCCCATCACACACTTGCAGGGTCAGACACAGAGCGAGGTTCCTTCCGCATTGTCCCATCACACACTCCCGGGGACAGACACAGAGCGAAGCTTCCTCCATACTGTCCCATCACACACTCCAGGGGTCAGACACAGAGCGAAGATCCCTCCGCACTGTCCCATCACACACTTCCAGAGTCAGACACTGAGTGAAGCTCCCTCCACATTGTCCCATCACACACTTGCGGGATCAGACACAGAGCGAAGTTCCTTCCGCATTGTCCCATCACACACTCCCGGGGTCAGACACAGAGCGAAGCTCCCTCCATACTGTCCCATCACACACTCCCAGGGTCAGACACAGAGTGAAGCTCCCTCCAAATTGTCCCATCACACACTTGCAGGGTCAGACACAGAGCGAGGTTCCTTCCGCATTGTCCCATCACACACGTCCGGGGTCAGACACAGAGCGAAGCTTCCTCCATACTGTCCCATCACACATTCCCAGGGTCAGATACAGAGCGAAGCTCCCTCCGCACTGTCCCATCACACACTCCCAGGGTCAGACACAGGGAGAAGCTCCCTCCACATTGTCCCATCACACACTTGCGGGGTCAGACACAGAGCGAAGTTCCTTCCGCATTGTCCCATCACACACTCACGGGGTCAGACACAGAGCGAAGTTCCCTCCATACTGTCCCATCACACACTCCCAGGGTCACACACAGAGTTAAGCTCCTTCCAAATTGTCCCATCACACACTTGCAGGGTCAGACACAGAGCGAAGTTCCTTCCGCATTGTCCCAACACACACTCCCGGGGTCAGACACAGAGTGAAGCTCCCTCCATATTGTCCCATCACACACTCCCAGGGTCAGACAAAGAGTGAAGCTCCCTCGAAATTGTCCCATCACACACTTGCAGGGTCAGACACAGAGCGAAGTTCCTTCCGCATTGTGCATTCACACACTCCCGGGGTCAGACACAGAGTCAAGCTCCCACCATACTGTCCCATCACACACTCCCAGGGTGAGACTCAGAGTGAAGCTCCCTCCAAATTGTCCCATCACACACTTGCAGGGTCAGACACAGAGCGAAGCTCCCTCCATACCGTACCATCACACACTCCCAGGGTCAGATACAGAGCGAAGCTCCCTCCGCACTGTCCCATCACACAGTCCCGGGGTCAGACACAGAGCGAAGTTCCTTCCGCATTGTCCCATAACACACTCCCGGGGTCAGACACAGAGCGAAGCTCCCTCCATACTGTCCCATCATACACTCCCATGGTCAGACACAGAGTGAGGCTCCCTCCAAATTGTCCCATCACACACTTGAAGGGTCGGACACAGAGCGAAGTTCCTTCCGCATTGTCCCATCACACACTCCCGGGGTCAGACACAGAGCGAAGCTCCCTCCATACTGTCCCATCACACACTCCCAGGGTCAGACACAGAGAGAAGCTCCCTCCACATTGTCTCATCACACACTTGCGGGGTCAGACACAGAGTGAAGCTCCCTCTGGACCGTCCCGTCACACATTCCCAGGGTCAGATACAGGCTGAAGCTCCCTCTGCACTGTCCCATCACACACACCCAGGGTCAGACACAGAGTGAAGCTCCCTCCAAATTGTCCCATCACACACTTGCAGGGTCAGACACAGAGCGAAGTTCCTTCCGCATTGTCCCATCACACATTCCCAGGGTCAGACACAGAGCGAAGCTCCCTGCATACTGTCCCATCACACACTCCCAGGGTCAGACTCAGAGTGAACCTCCCTCCAAATTGTCCCATCACACACTTGCGGGATCAGACACAGAGCGAAGTTCCTTCCGCATTGTCCCATCACACACTCCCGGGGTCAGACACAGAGCGAAGCTCCCTCCATACTGTCCCATCACACACTCCCAGGGTCAGACACAGAGTGAAGCTCCCTCCAAATTGTCCCATCACACACTTGCAGGGTCAGACACAGAGCGAGGTTCCTTCCGCATTGTCCCATCACACACTCCCGGGGTCAGACACAGAGCGAAGCTTCCTCCATACTGTCCCATCACACATTCCCAGGGTCAGATACAGAGCGAAGCTCCCTCCGCACTGTCCCATCACACACTCCCGGGGTCAGACACAGAGAGAAGCTCCCTCCACATTGTCCCATCACACACTCCCAGGGTCAGACAAAGAGTGAAGCTCCCTCCAAATTGTCCCATCACACACTTGAAGGGTCAGACACAGAGCGAAGTTCCTTCCGCATTGTGCATTCACACACTCCCGGGGTCAGACACAGAGTGAAGCTCCCACCATACTGTCCCATCACACACTCCCAGGGTGAGACTCTGAGTGAAGCTCCCTCCAAATTGTCCCATCACACACTTGCAGGGTCAGACACAGAGCGAAGCTCTCTCCATACCGTCCCATCACACACTCCCAGGGTCAGATACAGAGCGAAGCTCCCTCCGCACTGTCCCATCACACACTCCCGGGGTCAGACACAGAGCGAAGCTCCCTCCGCAATGTCCCATCACACACTCCCAGGGTCAGACACAGAGTGAAGCTCCCTCCACATTGTCCCATCACACACTTGCGGGGTCAGACACAGAGCGAAGTTCCTTCCGCATTGTCCCATAACACACTCCCGGGGTCAGACACAGAGCGAAGCTCCCTCCATACTGTCCCATCATACACTTCCATGGTCAGACACAGAGTGAGGCTCCCTCCAAATTGTCCCATCACACACCTGAAGGGTCAGACACAGAGCGAAGTTCCTTCCGCATTGTCGCATCACACATTCCCGGGGTCAGACACAGAGCGAAGCTCCCTCCATACTGTCCCATCACACAATCCCAGGGTCAGACACAGAGTGAAGCTCCCTCCACATTGTCTCATCACACACTTGCGGGGTCAGACACAGAGTGAAGCTCCCTCAGGACCGTCCCGTCACACATTCCCAGGGTCAGATACAGGCTGAAGCTCCCTCTGCACTGTCCCATCACACACACCCAGGGTCAGACATAGAGTGAAGCTCCCTCCAAATTGTCCCTTCACACACTTGCAGGGTCAGACACAGAGCGAAGTTCCTTCCGCATTGTCCCATCACACATTCCCGGGGTCAGACACAGAGCGAAGCTCCCTGCATACTGTCCCATCACACATTCCCAGGGTCAGATACAGAGCGAAGCTCCCTCCGCACTGTCCCATCACACACTCCCAGGGTCAGACACAGAGAGAAGCTCCCTCCACATTGTCCCATCACACACTTGCGGGGTCAAACACAGAGCGAAGCTCCCTCCGCATTGTCCCATCACACACTCCCGGGGTCAGACACAGAGCGAAGATCCCTCCGCACTGTCCCATCACACACTTCCAGAGTCAGACACAGAGTGAAGCTCCCTCCATACCGTCCCATCACACACTCCCAGGGTCAGATACAGAGCGAAGCTCCCTCCGCACTGTCCCATCACACAGTCGCGGGGTCAGACACAGAGCGAAGCTCCCTCCGCACTGTCCCATCACACACTCCCAGGGTCAGACACAGAGTGAAGCTTCCTCCACATTGTCCCATCACACACTTGCGGGGTCAGACACAGAGCGAAGTTCCTTCCGCATTGTCCCAACACACACTCCCGGGGTCAGACACAGAGTGAAGCTCCCTCCATATTGTCCCATCACACACTCCCAGGGTCAGACAAAGAGTGAAGCTCCCTCGAAATTGTCCCATCACACACTTGCAGGGTCAGACACAGAGCGAAGTTCCTTCCGCATTGTGCATTCACACACTCCCGGGGTCAGACACAGAGTGAAGCTCCCACCATACTGTCCCATCACACACTCCCAGGGTGAGACTCAGAGTGAAGCTCCCTCCAAATTGTCCCATCACACACTTGCAGGGTCAGACACAGAGCGAAGCTCCCTCCATACCGTCCCATCACACACTCCCAGGGTCAGATACAGAGCGAAGCTCCCTCCGCACTGTCCCATCACACAGTCCCGGGGTCAGACACAGAGCGAAGTTCCTTCCGCATTGTCCCATAACACACTCCCGGGGTCAGACACAGAGCGAAGCTCCCTCCATACTGTCCCATCATACACTCCCATGGTCAGACACAGAGTGAGGCTCCCTCCAAATTGTCCCATCACACACTTGAAGGGTCGGACACAGAGCGAAGTTCCTTCCGCATTGTCCCATCACACACTCCCGGGGTCAGACACAGAGCGAAGCTCCCTCCATACTGTCCCATCACACACTCCCAGGGTCAGACACAGAGAGAAGCTCCCTCCACATTGTCTCATCACACACTTGCGGGGTCAGACACAGAGTGAAGCTCCCTCTGGACCGTCCCGTCACACATTCCCAGGGTCAGATACAGGCTGAAGCTCCCTCTGCACTGTCCCATCACACACACCCAGGGTCAGACACAGAGTGAAGCTCCCTCCAAATTGTCCCATCACACACTTGCAGGGTCAGACACAGAGCGAAGTTCCTTCCGCATTGTCCCATCACACATTCCCAGGGTCAGACACAGAGCGAAGCTCCCTGCATACTGTCCCATCACACACTCCCAGGGTCAGACTCAGAGTGAACCTCCCTCCAAATTGTCCCATCACACACTTGCGGGATCAGACACAGAGCGAAGTTCCTTCCGCATTGTCCCATCACACACTCCCGGGGTCAGACACAGAGCGAAGCTCCCTCCATACTGTCCCATCACACACTCCCAGGGTCAGACACAGAGTGAAGCTCCCTCCAAATTGTCCCATCACACACTTGCAGGGTCAGACACAGAGCGAGGTTCCTTCCGCATTGTCCCATCACACACTCCCGGGGTCAGACACAGAGCGAAGCTTCCTCCATACTGTCCCATCACACATTCCCAGGGTCAGATACAGAGCGAAGCTCCCTCCGCACTGTCCCATCACACACTCCCGGGGTCAGACACAGAGAGAGGCTCCCTCCACATTGTCCCATCACACACTCCCAGGGTCAGACAAAGAGTGAAGCTCCCTCCAAATTGTCCCATCACACACTTGAAGGGTCAGACACAGAGCGAAGTTCCTTCCGCATTGTGCATTCACACACTCCCGGGGTCAGACACAGAGTGAAGCTCCCACCATACTGTCCCATCACACACTCCCATGGTGAGACTCTGAGTGAAGCTCCCTCCAAATTGTCCCATCACACACTTGCAGGGTCAGATACAGAGCGAAGCTCCCTCCATACCGTCCCATCACACACTCCAAGGGTCAGATACAGAGCGAAGCTCCCTCCGCACTGTCCCATCACACACTCCCGGGGTCAGACACAGAGCGAAGCTCCCTCCGCAATGTCCCATCACACACTCCCAGGGTCAGACACAGAGTGAAGCTCCCTCCACATTGTCCCATCACACACTTGCGGGTTCAGACACAGAGCGAAGTTCCTTCCGCATTGTCCCATAACACACTCCCGGGGTCAGACACAGAGCGAAGCTCCCTCCATACTGTCCCATCATACACTTCCATGGTCAGACACAGAGTGAGGCTCCCTCCAAATTGTCCCATCACACACCTGAAGGGTCAGACACAGAGCGAAGTTCCTTCCGCATTGTCGCATCACACATTCCCGGGGTCAGACACAGAGCTAAGCTCCATCCATACTGTCCCATCACACAATCCCAGGGTCAGACACAGAGTGAAGCTCCCTCCACATTGTCTCATCACACACTTGCGGGGTCAGACACAGAGTGAAGCTCCCTCAGGACCGTCCCGTCACACATTCCCAGGGTCAGACATAGAGTGAAGCTCCCTCCAAATTGTCCCATCACACACTTGCAGGGTCAGACACAGAGCGAAGTTCCTTCCGCATTGTCCCATCACACATTCCCGGGGTCAGACACAGAGCGAAGCTCCCTGCATACTGTCCCATCACACATTCCCAGGGTCAGATACAGAGCGAAGCTCCCTCCGCACTGTCCCATCACACACTCCCAGGGTCAGACACAGAGAGAAGCTCCCTCCACATTGTCCCATCACACACTTGCGGGGTCAAACACAGAGCGAAGCTCCCTCCGCATTGTCCCATCACACACTCCCGGGGTCAGACACAGAGCGAAGATCCCTCCGCACTGTCCCATCACACACTTCCAGAGTCAGACACAGAGTGAAGCTCCCTCCATACCGTCCCATCACACACTCCCAGGGTCAGATACAGAGCGAAGCTCCCTCCGCACTGTCCCATCACACAGTCGCAAGGTCAGACACAGAGCGAAGCTCCCTCCGCACTGTCCCATCACACACTCCCAGGGTCAGACACAGAGTGAAGCTTCCTCCACATTGTCCCATCACACACTTGCGGGGTCAGACACAGAGCGAAGTTCCTTCCGCATTGTCCCATAACACACTCCCGGGGTCAGACACAGAGCGAAGCTCCCTCCATACTGTCCCATCATACACTCCCATGGACAGACACAGAGTGAGGCTCCCTCCAAATTGTCCCATCACACACTTGAAGGGTCAGACACAGAGCGAAGTTCCTTCCGCATTGTCCCATCACACACTCCCGGGGTCAGACACAGAGCGAAGCTCCCTCCATACTGTCCCGTCACACACTCCCAGGGTCAGACACAGAGTGAAGCTCCCTCCACATTGTCTCATCACACACTTGCGGGGTCAGACACAGAGCGAAATTCCTTCCGCATTGTCCCATCACACACTCCCGGGGTCAGACACAGAGCGAAGCTCCCTCCATACCGTCCCATCACACACTGCCAGGGTCAGATACAGAGCGAAGCTCCCTCCGCACTGTCCCATCACACACTCCCGGGGTCAGATACAGGCTGAAGCTCCCTCTGGACCGTCCCGTCACACATTCCCAGGGTCAGATACAGGCTGAAGCTCCCTCTGCACTGTCCCATCACACACACCCAGGGTCAGACACAGAGTGAAGCTCCCTCCAAATTGTCCCATCACACACTTGCAGGGTCAGACACAGAGCGAAGTTCCTTCCGCATTGTCCCATCACACATTCCCAGGGTCAGACACAGAGCGAAGCTCCCTGCATACTGTCCCATCACACACTCCCAGGGTCAGACTCAGAGTGAAGCTCCCTCCAAATTGTCCCATCACACACTTGCAGGGTCAGACACAGAGCGAAATTCCTTCCGCATTGTCCCATCACACACTCCCGGGGTCAGACACAGAGCGAAGCTCCCTCCATACCGTCCCATCACACACTCCCAGGGTCAGATACAGAGCGAAGCTCCCTCCGCACTGTCCCATCACACACTCCCGGGGTCAGATACAGGCTGAAGCTCCCTCTGCACTGTCCCATCACACACTCCCAGGGTCAGACACAGAGCGAAGCTCCCTCCATACTGTCCCATCACACACTCCCAGGGTCAGACACAGAGTGAAGCTCCCTCCAAATTGTCCCATCACACACTTGCAGGGTCAGATACAGAGCGAAGTTCCTTCCGCATTGTCCCATAACACACTCCCGGGGTCAGACACAGAGCGAAGTTCCCACCATACTGTCCCATCATGCACTCCCATGGTCAGAAACAGAGTGAGGCTCCCTCCAAATTGTCCCATCACACACTTGAAGGGTCAGACACAGAGCGAAGTTCCTTCCGCATTGTCCCATCACACACTCCCGGGGTCAGACACAGAGCGAAGCTCCCTCCATACTGTCCCATCACACACTCCCAGGGTCAGACACAGAGTGAAGCTCCCTCCACATTGTCTCATCACACACTTGCGGGGTCAGACACAGAGTGAAGCTCCCTCTGGACCGTCCCGTCACACATTCCCAGGGTCAGATACAGGCTGAAGCTCCCTCTGCACTGTCCCATCACACACACCCAGGGTCAGACACAGAGTGAAGCTCCCTCCAAATTGTCCCATCACACACTTGCAGGGTCAGACACAGAGCGAAGTTCCTTCCGCATTGTCCCATCACACATTCCCGGGGTCAGACACAGAGCGAAGCTCCCTGCATACTGTCCCATCACACATTCCCAGGGTCAGATACAGAGCGAAGCTCCCTCCGCACTGTCCCATCACACACTCCCAGGGTCAGACACAGAGAGAAGCTCCCTCCACATTGTCCCATCACACACTTGCGGGGTCAGACACAGAGCGAAGCTCCCTCCGCATTGTCCCATCACACACTCCCGGGGTCAGACACAGAGCGAAGCTCCCTCCATACTGTCCCATCACACACTCCCAGGGTCAGACACAGAGTGAAGCTCCCTCCAAATTGTCCCATCACACACTTGCAGGGTCAGACACAGAGCGAGGTTCCTTCCGCATTGTCCCATCACACACTCCCGGGGTCAGACACAGAGCGAAGCTTCCTCCATACTGTCCCATCACACATTCCCAGGGTCAGATACAGAGCGAAGCTCCCTCCGCACTGTCGCATCACACACTCCCAGGGTCAGACACAGAGAGAAGCTCCCTCCACATTGTCCCATCACACACTTGCGGGGTCAGACACAGAGCGAAGTTCCTTCCGCATTGTCCCATCACACACTCACGGGGTCAGACACAGAGCGAAGGTCTCTCCATACTGTCCCATCACACACTCCCAGGGTCACACACAGAGTTAAGCTCCTTCCAAATTGTCCCATCACACACTTGCAGGGTCAGACACAGAGCGAAGTTCCTTCCGCATTGTCCCATCACACACTCCCGGGGTCAGACACAGAGTGAAGCTCCCTCCATATTGTCCCATCACACACTCCCAGGGTCAGACAAAGAGTGAAGCTCCCTCCAAATTGTCCCATCACACACTTGCAGGGTCAGACACAGAGCGAAGTTCCTTCCGCATTGTGCATTCACACACTCCCGGGGTCAGACACAGAGTGAAGCTCCCACCATACTGTCCCATCACACACTCCCAGGGTGAGACTCAGAGTGAAGCTCCCTCCACATTGTCTCATCACACACTTGCGGGGTCAGACACAGAGTGAAGCTCCCTCTGGACCGTCCCGTCACACATTCCCAGGGTCAGATACAGGCTGAAGCTCCCTCTGCACTGTCCCATCACACACACCCAGAGTCAGACACAGAGTGAAGCTCCCTCCAAATTGTCCCATCACACACTTGCAGGGTCAGACACAGAGCGAAGTTCCTTCCGCCTTGTCCCATCACACATTCCCGGGGTCAGACACAGAGCGAAGCTCCCTGCATACTGTCCCATCACACACTCCCAGGGTCAGACTCAGAGTGAAGCTCCCTCCAAATTGTCCCATCACACACTTGCAGGGTCAGACACAGAGCGAAATTCCTTCCGCATTGTCCCATCACACACACCCGGGGTCAGACCCGAGTCAAGCTCCCTCAGCACTGTCCCGTCACACGCTCCCAGGGTCAGACCCGAGTAAAGCACACTCCGCACCGTCCCGTCACACACTCCTGGGGTCAGACCCATATTGGAGTTCCCTCCGCACCGTCCCATCACACACTCCCAGGGTCAGATACAGACTGAAAATCCCTCCGTACCATACCATCACACACTCCCGGGGTCAGAGAAAGAGCGAAGCTCCCTCCGCATTGTCCCATCACACACTCCCGTGGTCAGACACAGAGCGAAGATCCCTCCGCACTGTCCCATCACACACTTCCAGAGTCAGACACAGAGTGAAGCTCCCTCCACATTGTCCCATCACACACTTGCGGGATCAGACACAGAGCGAAGTTCCTTCCGCATTGTCCCATCACACACTCCCGGGGTCAGACACAGAGCGAAGCTCCCTCCATACTGTCCCATCACACACTCCCAGGGTCAGACACAGAGTGAAGCTCCCTCCAAATTGTCCCATCACACACTTGCAGGGTCAGACACAGAGCGAGGTTCCTTCCGCATTGTCCCATCACACACTCCCGGGGTCAGACACAGAGCGAAGCTTCCTCCATACTGTCCCATCACACACTCCAGGGGTCAGACACAGAGCGAAGATCCCTCCGCACTGTCCCATCACACACTTCCAGAGTCAAACACAGAGTGAAGCTCCCTCCACATTGTCCCATCACACACTTGCGGGATCAGACACAGAGCGAAGTTCCTTCCGCATTGTCCCATCACACACTCCCGGGGTCAGACACAGAGCGAAGCTCCCTCCATACTGTCCCATCACACACTCCCAGGGTCAGACACAGAGTGAAGCTCCCTCCAAATTGTCCCATCACACACTTGCAGGGTCAGACACAGAGCGAGGTTCCTTCCGCATTGTCCCATCACACACGTCCGGGATCAGACACAGAGCGAAGCTTCCTCCATACTGTCCCATCACACATTCCCAGGGTCAGATACAGAGCGAAGCTCCCTCCGCACTGTCCCATCACACACTCCCAGGGTCAGACACAGAGAGAAGCTCCCTCCACATTGTCCCATCACACACTTGCGGGGTCAGACACAGAGCGAAGTTCCTTCCGCATTGTCCCATCACACACTCACGGGGTCAGACACAGAGCGAAGGTCCCTCCATACTGTCCCATCACACACTCCCAGGGTCACACACAGAGTTAAGCTCCTTCCAAATTGTCCCATCACACACTTGCAGGGTCAGACACAGAGCGAAGTTCCTTCCGCATTGTCCCATCACACACTCCCGGGGTCAGACACAGAGTGAAGCTCCCTCCATATTGTCCCATCACACACTCCCAGGGTCAGACAAAGAGTGAAGCTCCCTCCAAATTGTCCCATCACACACTTGCAGGGTCAGACACAGAGCGAAGTTCCTTCCGCATTGTGCATTCACACACTCCCGGGGTCAGACACAGAGTGAAGCTCCCACCATACTGTCCCATCACACACTCCCAGGGTGAGACTCAGTGTGAAGCTCCCTCCAAATTGTCCCATCACACACTTGCAGGGTCAGACACAGAGCGAAGCTCCCTCCATACCGTCCCATCACACACTCCCAGGGTCAGATACAGAGCGAAGCTCCCTCCGCACTGTCCCATCACACAGTCCCGGGGTCAGACACAGATTGAAGTTCCTTCCGCATTGTCCCATAACACACTCCCGGGGTCAGACACAGAGCGAAGCTCCCTCCATACTGTCCCATCATACACTCCCATGGTCAGACACAGAGTGAGGCTCCCTCCAAATTGTCCCATCACACACTTGAAGGGTCGGACACAGAGCGAAGTTCCTTCCGCATTGTCCCATCACACACTCCCGGGGTCAGACACAGAGCGAAGCTCCCTCCATACTGTCCCATCACACACTCCCAGGGTCAGACACAGAGAGATGCTCCCTCCACATTGTCTCATCACACACTTGCGGGGTCAGACACAGAGTGAAGCTCCCTCTGGACCGTCCCGTCACACATTCCCAGGGTCAGATACAGGCTGAAGCTCCCTCAGCACTGTCCCATCACACACACCCAGGGTCAGACACAGAGTGAAGCTCCCTCCAAATTGTCCCATCACACACTTGCAGGGTCAGACACAGAGCGAAGTTCCTTCCGCATTGTCCCATCACACATTCCCAGGGTCAGACACAGAGCGAAGCTCCCTGCATACTGTCCCATCACACACTCCCAGGGTCAGACTCAGAGTGAACCTCCCTCCAAATTGTCCCATCACACACTTGCGGGATCAGACACAGAGCGAAGTTCCTTCCGCATTGTCCCATCACACACTCCCGGGGTCAGACACAGAGCGAAGCTCCCTCCATACTGTCCCATCACACACTCCCAGGGTCAGACACAGAGTGAAGCTCCCTCCAAATTGTCCCATCACACACTTGCAGGTTCAGACACAGAGCGAGGTTCCTTCCGCATTGTCCCATCACACACTCCCGGGGTCAGACACAGAGCGAAGCTTCCTCCATACTGTCCCATCACACATTCCCAGGGTCAGATACAGAGCGAAGCTCCCTCCGCACTGTCCCATCACACACTCCCGGGGTCAGACACAGAGAGAAGCTCCCTCCACATTGTCCCATCACACACTCCCAGGATCAGACAAAGAGTGAAGCTCCCTCCAAATTGTCCCATCACACACTTGAAGGGTCAGACACAGAGCGAAGTTCCTTCCGCATTGTGCATTCACACACTCCCGGGGTCAGATACAGAGTGAAGCTCCCACCATACTATCCCATCACACACTCCCAGGGTGAGACTCTGAGTGAAGCTCCCTCCAAATTGTCCCATCACACACTTGCAGGGTCAGACACAGAGCGAAGCTCCCTCCATACCGTCCCATCACACACTCCCAGGGTCAGATACAGAGCGAAGCTCCCTCCGCACTGTCCCATCACACACTCCCGGGGTCAGACACAGAGCGAAGCTCCCTCCGCAATGTCCCATCACACACTCCCAAGGTCAGACACAGAGTGAAGCTCCCTCCACATTGTCCCATCACACACTTGCGGGGTCAGACACAGAGCGAAGTTCCTTCCGCATTGTCCCATAACACACTCCCGGCGTCAGACACAGAGCGAAGCTCCCTCCATACTGTCCCATCATACACTCCCATGGTCAGACACAGAGTGAGGCTCCCTCCAAATTGTCCCATCACACACCTGAAGGGTCAGACACAGAGCGAAGTTCCTTCCGCATTGTCGCATCACACTTTCCCGGGGTCAGACACAGAGCGAAGCTCCCTCCATACTGTCCCATCACACACTCCCAGGGTCAGACACAGAGTGAAGCTCCCTCCACATTGTCTCATCACACACTTGCGGGGTCAGACACAGAGTGAAGCTCCCTCAGGACCGTCCCGTCACACATTCCCAGGGTCAGATACAGGCTGAAGCTCCCTCTGCACTGTCCCATCACACACACCCAGGGTCAGACACAGAGTGAAGCTCCATCCAAATTGTCCCATCACACACTTGCAGGGTCAGACACAGAGCGAAGTTCCTTCCGCATTGTCCCATCACACATTCCCGGGGTCAGACACAGAGCGAAGCTCCCTGCATACTGTCCCATCACACATTCCCAGGGTCAGATACAGAGCGAAGCTCCCTCCGCACTGTCCCATCACACACTCCCAGGGTCAGACACAGAGAGAAGCTCCCTCCACATTGTCCCATCACACACTTGCGGGGTCAGACACAGAGCGAAGCTCCCTCCGCATTGTCCCATCACACACTCCCGGGGTCAGACACAGAGCGAAGATCCCTCCGCACTGTCCCATCACACACTTCCAGAGTCAGACACAGAGTGAAGCTCCCTCCACATTGTCCCATCACACACTTGCGGGATCAGACACAGAGCGAAGTTCCTTCCGCATTGTCCCATCACACACTCCCGGGGTCAGACACAGAGCGAAGCTCCCTCCATACTGTCCCATCACACACTCCCAGGGTCAGACACAGAGTGAAGCTCCCTCCAAATTGTCCCATCACACACTTGCAGGGTCAGACACAGAGCGAGGTTCCTTCCGCATTGTCCCATCACACACGTCCGGGGTCAGACACAGAGCGAAGCTCCCTCCATACTGTCCCATCACACACTCCCAGGGTCAGACACAGAGTGAAGCTCCCTCCAAATTGTCCCATCACACACTTGCAGGGTCAGACACAGAGCGAGGTTCCTTCCGCATTGTCCCATCACACACTCCCGGGGTCAGACACAGAGCGAAGCTTCCTCCATACTGTCCCATCACACATTCCCAGGGTCAGATATAGAGCGAAGCTCCCTCCGCACTGTCCCATCACACACTCCCAGGGTCAGATACAGACTGAAGATCCCTCCGCACTGTCCCATCACACACTTCCAGAGTCAGACACAGAGTAAAGCTCCCTCCACATTGTCCCATCACACACTTGCGGGATCAGACACAGAGCGAAGTTCCTTCCGCATTGTCCCATCACACACTCCCGGGGTCAGACACAGAGCGAAGCTCCCTCCATACTGTCCCATCACACACTCCCAGGGTCAGACACAGAGTGAAGCTCCCTCCAAATTGTCCCATCACACACTTGCAGGGTCAGACACACAGCGAGGTTCCTTCCGCATTGTCCCATCACACACTCACGGGGTCAGACACAGAGCGAAGGTCCCTCCATACTGTCCCATCACACACTCCCAGGGTCACACACAGAGTTAAGCTCCTTCCAAATTGTCCCATCACACACTTGCAGGTTCAGACACAGAGCGAAGTTCCTTCCGCATTGTCCCATCACACACTCCCGGGGTCAGACACAGAGTGAAGCTCCCTCCATATTGTCCCATCACACACTCCCAGGGTCAGACAAAGAGTGAAGCTCCCTCCAAATTGTCCCATCACACACTTGCAGGGTCAGACACAGAGCGAAGTTCCTTCCGCATTGTGCATTCACACACTCCCGGGGTCAGACACAGAGTGAAGCTCCCACCATACTGTCCCATCACACACTCCCAGGGTGAGACTCAGAGTGAAGCTCCCTCCACATTGTCTCATCACACACTTGCGGGGTCAGACACAGAGTGAAGCTCCCTCTGGACCGTCCCGTCACACATTCCCAGGGTCAGATACAGGCTGAAGCTCCCTCTGCACTGTCCCATCACACACACCCAGGGTCAGACACAGAGTGAAGCTCCCTCCAAATTGTCCCATCACACACTTGCAGGGTCAGACACAGAGCGAAGTTCCTTCCGCATTGTCCCATCACACATTCCCGGGGTCAGACACAGAGCGAAGCTCCCTGCATACTGTCCCATCACACACTCCCAGGGTCAGACTCAGAGTGAAGCTCCCTCCAAATTGTCCCATCACACACTTGCAGGGTAGGACACAGAGCGAAATTCCTTCCGCATTGTCCCATCACACACACCTGGGGTCAGACCCGGGTCAAGCTCCCTCAGCACTGTCCCGTCACACACTCCCAGGGTCAGACCCGAGTAAAGCACACTCCGCACCGTCCCGTCACACACTCCTGGGGTCAGACCCATATTGGAGTTCCCTCCGCACCGTCCCATCACACACTCCCAGGGTCAGATACAGACTGAAGATCCCTCCGTACCATACCATCACACACTCCCGGGGTCAGAGACAGAGCGAAGCTCCCTCCGCATTGTCCCATCACACACTCCAGTGGTCAGACACAGAGCGAAGATCCCTCTGCACTGTCCCATCACACACTTCCAGAGTCAGACACAGAGTGAAGCTCCCTCCACATTGTCCCATCACACACTTGCGGGATCAGACACAGAGCGAAGTTCCTTCCGCATTGTCCCATCACACACTCCCGGGGTCAGACACAGAGCGAAGCTCCCTCCATACTGTCCCAACACACACTCCCAGGGTCAGACACAGAGTGAAGCTCCCTCCAAATTGTCCCATCACACACTTGCAGGGTCAGACACAGAGCGAGGTTCCTTCCGCATTGTCCCATCACACACTCCCGGGGTCAGACACAGAGCGAAGCTTCCTCCATACTGTCCCATCACACACTCCAGGGGTCAGACACAGAGCGAAGATCCCTCCGCACTGTCCCATCACACACTTCGAGAGTCAGACACAGAGTGAAGCTCCCTCCACATTGTCCCATCACACACTTGCGGGATCAGACACAGAGCGAAGTTCCTTCCGCATTGTCCCATCACACACTCCCGGGGTCAGACACAGAGCGAAGCTCCCTCCATACTGTCCCATCACACACTCCCAGGGTCAGACACAGAGTGAAGCTCCCTCCAAATTGTCCCATCACACACTTGCAGGGTCAGACACAGAGCGAGGTTCCTTCCGCATTGTCCCATCACACACGTCCGGGGTCAGACACAGAGCGAAGCTTCCTCCATACTGTCCCATCACACATTCCCAGGGTCAGATACAGAGCGAAGCTCCCTCCGCACTGTCCCATCACACACTCCCAGGGTCAGACACAGAGAGAAGCTCCCTCCACATTGTCCCATCACACACTTGCGGGGTCAGACACAGAGCGAAGTTCCTTCCGCATTGTCCCATCACACACTCACGGGGTCAGACACAGAGCGAAGGTCCCTCCATACTGTCCCATCACACACTCCCAGGGTCACACACAGAGTTAAGCTCCTTCCAAATTGTCCCATCACACACTTGCAGGGTCAGACACAGAGCGAAGTTCCTTCCGCATTGTCCCATCACACACTCCCGGGGTCAGACACAGAGTGAAGCTCCCTCCATATTGTCCCATCACACACTCCCAGGGTCAGACAAAGAGTGAAGCTCCCTCCAAATTGTCCCATCACACACTTGCAGGGTCAGACACAGAGCGATGTTCCTTCCGCATTGTGCATTCACACACTCCCGGGGTCAGACACAGAGTGAAGCTCCCACCATACTGTCCCATCACACACTCCCAGGGTGAGACTCAGAGTGAAGCTCCCTACAAATTGTCCCATCACACACTTGCAGGCTCAGACACAGAGCGAAGCTCCCTCCATACCGTCCCATCACACACTCCCAGGGTCAGATACAGAGCGAAGCTCCCTCCGCACTGTCCCATCACACAGTCCCGGGGTCAGACACAGAGCGAAGTTCCTTCCGCATTGTCCCATAACACACTCCCGGGGTCAGACACAGAGCGAAGCTCCCTCCATACTGTCCCATCATACACTCCCATGGTCAGACACAGAGTGAGGCTCCCTCCAAATTGTCCCATCACACACTTGAAGGGTCGGACACAGAGCGAAGTTCCTTCCGCATTGACACATCACACACTCCCGGGGACAGACACAGAGCGAAGCTCCCTCCATACTGTCCCATCACACACTCCCAGGGTCAGACACAGAGAGAAGCTCCCTCCACATTGTCTCATCACACACTTGCGGGGTCAGACACAGAGTGAAGCTCCCTCTGGACCGTCCCGTCACACATTCCCAGGGTCAGATACAGGCTGAAGCTCCCTCTGCACTGTCCCATCACACACACCCAGGGTCAGACACAGAGTGAAGCTCCCTCCAAATTGTCCCATCACACACTTGCAGGGTCAGACACAGAGCGAAGTTCCTTCCGCATTGTCCCATCACACATTCCCAGGGTCAGACACAGAGCGAAGCTCCCAGCATACTGTCCCATCACACACTCCCAGGGTCAGACTCAGAGTGAACCTCCCTCCAAATTGTCCCATCACACACTTGCGGGATCAGACACAGAGCGAAGTTCCTTCCGCATTGTCCCATCACACACTCCCGGGGTCAGACACAGAGCGAAGCTCCCTCCATACTGTCCCATCACACACTCCCAGGGTCAGACACAGAGTGAAGCTCCCTCCAAATTGTCCCATCACACACTTGCAGGGTCAGACACAGAGCGAGGTTCCTTCCGCATTGTCCCATCACACACTCCCGGGGTCAGACACAGAGCGAAGCTTCCTCCATACTGTCCCATCACACATTCCCAGGGTCAGATACAGAGCGAAGCTCCCTCCGCACTGTCCCATCACACACTCCCGGGGTCAGACACAGAGAGAAGCTCCCTCCACATTGTCCCATCACACACTCCCAGGGTCAGACAAAGAGTGAAGCTCCCTCCAAATTGTCCCATCACACACTTGAAGGGTCAGACACAGAGCGAAGTTCCTTCCGCATTGTGCATTCACACACTCCCGGGGTCAGACACAGAGTGAAGCTCCCACCATACTGTCCCATCACACACTCCCAGGGTGAGACTCTGAGTGAAGCTCCCTCCAAATTGTCCCATCACACACTTGCAGGGTCAGACACAGAGCGAAGCTCCCTCCATACCGTCCCATCACACACTCCCAGGGTCAGATACAGAGCGAAGCTCCCTCCGCACTGTCCCATCACACACTCCCGGGGTCAGACACAGAGCGAAGCTCCCTCCGCAATGTCCCATCACACACTCCCAGGGTCAGACACAGAGTGAAGCTCCCTCCACATTGTCCCATCACACACTTGCGGGGTCAGACACAGAGCGAAGTTCCTTCCGCATTGTCCCATAACACACTCCCGGGGTCAGACACAGAGCGAAGCTCCCTCCATACTGTCCCATCATACACTCCCATGGTCAGACACAGAGTGAGGCTCCCTCCAAATTGTCCCATTACACACCTGAAGGGTCAGACACAGAGCGAAGTTCCTTCCGCATTGTCGCATCACACATTCCCGGGGTCAGACACAGAGCGAAGCTCCCTCCATACTGTCCCATCACACACTTCCAGAGTCAGACACAGAGTGAAGCTCCCTCCACATTGTCCCATCACACACTTGCGGGATCAGACACAGAGCGAAGTTCCTTCCGCATTGTCCCATCACACACTCCCGGGGTCAGACACAGAGTGAAGCTCCCTCCATATTGTCCCATCACACACTCCCAGGGTCAGACAAAGAGTGAAGCTCCCTCCAAATTGTCCCATCACACACTTGCAGGGTCAGACACAGAGCGAAGTTCCTTCCGCATTGTGCATTCACACACTCCCGGGGTCAGACACAGAGTGAAGCTCCCACCATACTGTCCCATCACACACTCCCAGGGTAAGACTCAGAGTGAAGCTCCCTCCAAATTGTCCCATCACACACTTGCAGGGTCAGACACAGAGCGAAGCTCCCTCCATACCGTCCCATCACACACTCCCAGGGTCAGATACAGAGCGAAGCTCCCTCCGCACTGTCCCATCACACAGTCCCGGGGTCAGACACGGAGCGAAGTTCCTTCCGCATTGTCCCATAACACACTCCCGGGGTCAGACACAGAGCGAAGCTCCCTCCATACTGTCCCATCATACACTCCCATGGTCAGACACAGAGTGAGGCTCCCTCCTAATTGTCCCATCACACACTTGAAGGGTCGGACACAGAGCGAAGTTCCTTCCGCATTGTCCCATCACACACTCCCGGGGTCAGACACAGAGCGAAGCTCCCTCCATACTGTCCCATCACACACTCCCAGGGTCAGACACAGAGAGAAGCTCCCTCCACATTGTCTCATCACACACTTGCGGGGTCAGACACAGAGTGAAGCTCCCTCTGGACCGTCCCGTCACACATTCCCAGGGTCAGATACAGGCTGAAGCTCCCTCTGCACTGTCCCATCACACACACCCAGGGTCAGACACAGAGTGAAGCTCCCTCCAAATTGTCCCATCACACACTTGCAGGGTCAGACACAGAGCGAAGTTCCTTCCGCATTGTCCCATCACACATTCCCAGGGTCAGACACAGAGCAAAGCTCCCTGCATACTGTCCCATCACACATTCCCGGGGTCAGACACAGAGCGAAGCTCCCTGCATACTGTCCCATCACACATTCCCAGGGTCAGATACAAAGCGAAGCTCCCTCCGCACTGTCCCATCACACACTCCCAGGGTCAGACACAGAGAGAAGCTCCCTCCACATTGTCCCATCACACACTTGCGGGGTCAGACACAGAGCGAAGCTCCCTCCGCATTGTCCCATCACACACTCCCGAGGTCAGACACAGAGCGAAGATCCCTCCGCACTGTCCCATCACACACTTCCAGAGTCAGACACAGAGTGAAGCTCCCTCCACATTGTCCCATCACACACTTGCGGGATCAGACACAGAGCGAAGTTCCTTCCGCATTGTCCCATCACACACTCCCGGGGTCAGACACAGAGCGAAGCTCCCTCCATACTGTCCCATCACACACTCCCAGGGTCAGACACAGAGTGAAGCTCCCTCCAAATTGTCCCATCACACACTTGCAGGGTCAGACACAGAGCGAGGTTCCTTCCGCATTGTCCCATCACACACTCCCGGGGTCAGACACAGAGCGAAGCTTCCTCCATACTGTCCCATCACACATTCCCAGGGTCAGATACAGAGCGAAGCTCCCTCCGCACTGTCCCATCACACACTCCCAGGGTCAGACACAGAGAGAAGCTCCCTCCACATTGTCCCATCACACACTTGCGGTGTCAGACACAGAGCGAAGTTCCTTCCGCATTGTCCCATCACACACTCCCGGGGTCAGACACAGAGTGAAGCTCCCTCCATATTGTCCCATCACACACTCCCAGGGTCAGACAAAGAGTGAAGCTCCCTCCAAATTGTCCCATCACACACTTGCAGGGTCAGACACAGAGCGAAGTTCCTTCCGCATTGTGCATTCACACACTCCCGGGGTCAGACACAGAGTGAAGCTCCCACCATACTGTCCCATCACACACTCCCAGGGTGAGACTCAGAGTGAAGCTCCCTCCACATTGTCTCATCACACACTTGCGGGGTCAGACACAGAGTGAAGCTCCCTCTGGACCGTCCCGTCACACATTCCCAGGGTCAGATACAGGCTGAAGCTCCCTCTGCACTGTCCCATCACACACACCCAGGGTCAGACACAGAGTGAAGCTCCCTCCAAATTGTCCCATCACACACTTGCAGGGTCAGACACAGAGCGAAGTTCCTTCCGCATTGTCCCATCACACATTCCCGTGGTCAGACACAGAGCGAAGCTCCCTGCATACTGTCCCATCACACACTCCCAGGGTCAGACTCAGAGTGAAGCTCCCTCCAAATTGTCCCATCACACACTTGCAGGGTCAGACACAGAGCGAAATTCCTTCCGCATTGTCCCATCACACACACCCGGGGTCAGACCCGAGTCAAGCTCCCTCAGCACTGTCCCGTCACACACTCCCAGGGTCAGACCCGAGTAAAGCACACTCCGCACCGTCCCGTCACACACTCCTGGGGTCAGACCCATATTGGAGTTCCCTCCGCACCGTCCCATCACACACTCCCAGGGTCAGATACAGACTGAAGATCCCTCCGTACCATACCATCACACACACCCGGGGTCAGAGACAGAGCGAAGCTCCCTCCGCATTGTCCAATCACACACTCCCGTGGTCAGACACAGAGCGAAGATCCCTCCGCACTGTCCCATCACACACTTCCAGAGTCAGACACAGAGTGAAGCTCCCTCCACATTGTCCCATCACACACTTGCGGGATCAGACACAGAGCGAAGTTCCTTCCGCATTGTCCCATCACACACTCCCGGGGTCAGACACAGAGCGAAGCTCCCTCCATACTGTCCCATCACACACTCCCAGGGTCAGACACAGAGTGAAGCTCCCTCCAAATTGTCCCATCACACACTTGCAGGGTCAGACACAGAGCGAGGTTCCTTCCGCATTGTCCCATCACACACTCCTGGGGTCAGACACAGAGCGAAGCTTCCTCCATACTGTCCCATCACACACTCCAGGGGTCAGACACAGAGCGAAGATCCCTCCGCACTGTCCCATCACACACTTCCAGAGTCAGACACAGAGTGAAGCTCCCTCCACATTGTCCCATCACACACTTGCGGGATCAGACACAGAGCGAAGTTCCTTCCGCATTGTCCCATCACACACTCCCGGGGTCAGACACAGAGCGAAGCTCCCTCCATACTGTCCCATCACACACTCCCAGGGTCAGACACAGAGTGAAGCTCCCTCCAAATTGTCCCATCACACACTTGCAGGGTCAGACACAGAGCGAGGTTCCTTCCGCATTGTCCAATCACACACGTCCGGGGTCAGACACAGAGCGAAGCTTCCTCCATACTGTCCCATCACACATTCCCAGGGTCAGATACAGAGCGAAGCTCCCTTCGCACTGTCCCATCACACACTCCCAGGGTCAGACACAGAGAGAAGCTCCCTCCACATTGTCCCATCACACACTTGCGGGGTCAGACACAGAGCGAAGTTCCTTCCGCATTGTCCCATCACACACTCACGGGGTCAGACACAGAGCGAAGGTCCCTCCATACTGTCCCATCACACACTCCCAGGGTCACACACAGAGTTAAGCTCCTTCCATATTGTCCCATCACACACTTGCAGGGTCAGACACAGAGCGAAGTTCCTTCCGCATTGTCCCATCACACACTCCCGGGGTCAGACACAGAGTGAAGCTCCCTCCATATTGTCCCATCACACACTCCCTGGGTCAGACAAAGAGTGAAGCTCCCTCGAAATTGTCCCATCACACACTTGCAGGGTCAGACACAGAGCGAAGTTCCTTCCGCATTGTGCATTCACACACTCCCGGGGTCAGACACAGAGTGAAGCTCCCACCATACTGTCCCATCACACACTCCCAGGGTGAGACTCAGAGTGAAGCTCCCTCCAAATTGTCCCATCACACACTTGCAGGGTCAGACACAGAGCGAAGCTCCCTCCATACCGTCCCATCACACACTCCCAGGGTCAGATACAGAGCGAAGCTCCCTCCGCACTGTCCCATCACACAGTCCCGGGGTCAGACACAGAGCGAAGTTCCTTCCGCATTGTCCCATAACACACTCCCGGGGTCAGACACAGAGCGAAGCTCCCTCCATACTGTCCCATCATACACTCCCATGGTCAGACACAGAGTGAGGCTCCCTCCAAATTGTCCCATCACACACTTGAAGGGTCGGACACAGAGCGAAGTTCCTTCCGCATTGTCCCATCACACACTCCCGGGGTCAGACACAGAGCGAAGCTCCCTCCATACTGTCCCATCACACACTCCCAGGGTCAGACACAGAGAGAAGCTCCCTCCACATTGTCTCATCACACACTTGCGGGGTCAGACACAGAGTGAAGCTCCCTCTGGACCGTCCCGTCACACATTCCCAGGGTCAGATACAGGCTGAAGCTCCCTCTGCACTGTCCCATCACACACACCCAGGGTCAGACACAGAGTGAAGCTCCCTCCAAATTGTCCCATCACACACTTGCAGGGTCAGACACAGAGCGAAGTTCCTTCCGCATTGTCCCATCACACATTCCCAGGGTCAGACACAGAGCGAAGCTCCCTGCATACTGTCCCATCACACACTCCCAGGGTCAGACTCAGAGTGAACCTCCCTCCAAATTGTCCCATCACACACTTGCGGGATCAGACACAGAGCGAAGTTCCTTCCGCATTGTCCCATCACACACTCCCGGGGTCAGACACAGAGCGAAGCTCCCTCCATACTGTCCCATCACACACTCCCAGGGTCAGACACAGAGTGAAGCTCCCTCCAAATTGTCCCATCACACACTTGCAGGGTCAGACACAGAGCGAGGTTCCTTCCGCATTGTCCCATCACACACTCCCGGGGTCAGACACAGAGCGAAGCTTCCTCCATACTGTCCCATCACACATTCCCAGGGTCAGATACAGAGCGAAGGTCCCTCCGCACTGTCCCACCACACACTCCCGGGGTCAGACACAGAGAGAAGCTCCCTCCACATTGTCCCATCACACACTCCCAGGGTCAGACAAAGAGTGAAGCTCCCTCCAAATTGTCCCATCACACACTTGAAGGGTCAGACACAGAGCGAAGTTCCTTCCGCATTGTCCCATCACACACTCCCGGGGTCAGACACAGAGCGAAGCTCCCTCCATACTGTCCCATCACACACTCCCAGGGTCAGACACAGAGAGAAGCTCCCTCCACATTGTCTCATCACACACTTGCGGGGTCAGACACAGAGTGAAGCTCCCTCTGGACCGTCCCGTCACACATTCCCAGGGTCAGATACAGGCTGAAGCTCCCTCTGCACTGTCCCATCACACACACCCAGGGTCAGACACAGAGTGAAGCTCCCTCCAAATTGTCCCATCACACACTTGCAGGGTCAGACACAGAGCGAAGTTCCTTCCGCATTGTCCCATCACACATTCCCAGGGTCAGACACAGAGCGAAGCTCCCTGCATACTGTCCCATCACACACTCCCAGGGTCAGACTCAGAGTGAACCTCCCTCCAAATTGTCCCATCACACACTTGCGGGATCAGACACAGAGCGAAGTTCCTTCCGCATTGTCCCATCACACACTCCCGGGGTCAGACACAGAGCGAAGCTCCCTCCATACTGTCCCATCACACACTCCCAGGGTCAGACACAGAGTGAAGCTCCCTCCAAATTGTCCCATCACACACTTGCAGGGTCAGACACAGAGCGAGGTTCCTTCCGCATTGTCCCATCACACACTCCCGGGGTCAGACACAGAGCGAAGCTTCCTCCATACTGTCCCATCACACATTCCCAGGGTCAGATACAGAGCGAAGGTCCCTCCGCACTGTCCCACCACACACTCCCGGGGTCAGACACAGAGAGAAGCTCCCTCCACATTGTCCCATCACACACTCCCAGGGTCAGACAATGAGTGAAGCTCCCTCCAAATTGTCCCATCACACACTTGATGGGTCAGACACAGAGCGAAGTTCCTTCCGCATTGTGCATTCACACACTCCGGGGTTCAGACACAGAGTGAAGCTCCCACCATACTGTCCCATCACACACTCCCAGGGTGAGACTCTGAGTGAAGCTCCCTCCAAATTGTCCCATCACACACTTGCAGGGTCAGACACAGAGCGAAGCTCCCTCCATACCGTCCCATCACACACTCCCAGGGTCAGATACAGAGCGAAGCTCCCTCCGCACTGTCCCATCACACACTCCCGGGGTCAGACACAGAGCGAAGCTCCCTCCGCAATGTCCCATCACACACTCCCAGGGTCAGACACAGAGTGAAGCTCCCTCCACATTGTCCCATCACACACTTGCGGGGTCAGACACAGAGCGAAGTTCCTTCCGCATTGTCCCATAACACACTCCCGGGGTCAGACACAGAGCGAAGCGCCCTCCATACTGTCCCATCATACACTCCCATGGTCAGACACAGAGTGAGGCTCCCTCCAAATTGTCCCATCACACACCTGAAGGGTCAGACACAGAGCGAAGTTTCTTCCGCATTGTCGCATCACACATTCCCGGGGTCAGACACAGAGCGAAGCTCCCTCCATACTGTCCCATCACACACTCCCAGGGTCAGACACAGATGAAGCTCCCTCCACATTGTCTCATCACACACTTGCGGGGTCAGACACAGAGTGAAGCTCCCTCAGGACCGTCCCGTCACACATTCCCAGGGTCAGATACAGGCTGAAGCTCCCTCTGCACTGTCCCATCACACACACCCAGGGTCAGACATAGAGTGAAGCTCCCTCCAAATTGTCCCATCACACACTCCCAGGGTCAGACTCAGAGTGAAGCTCCCTCCAAATTGTCCCATCACACACTTGCAGGGTCAGACACAGAGCGAAATTCCTTCCGCATTGTCCCATCACACACACCCGGGGTCAGACCCGAGTCAAGCTCCCTCAGCACTGTCCCGTCACACACTCCCAGGGTCAGACCCGAGTAAAGCACACTCCGCACCGTCCCGTCACACACTCCTGGGGTCAGACCCATATTGGAGTTCCCTCCGCACCGTCCCATCACACACTCCCAGGGTCAGATACAGACTGAAGATCCCTCCGTACCATACCATCACACACTCCCGGGGTCAGAGACAGAGCGAAGCTCCCTCCGCATTGTCCCATCACACACTCCCGTGGTCAGACACAGAGCGAAGATCCCTCCGCACTGTCCCATCACACACTTCCAGAGTCAGAAACAGAGTGAAGCTCCCTCCACATTGTCCCATCACACACTTGCGGGATCAGACACAGAGCGAAGTTCCTTCCGCATTGTCCCATCACACACTCCCGGGGTCAGAAACAGAGCGAAGCTCCCTCCATACTGTCCCATCACACACTCCCAGGGTCAGACACAGAGTGAAGCTCCCTCCAAATTGTCCCATCACACACTTGCAGGGTCAGACAAAGAGCGAGGTTCCTTCCGCATTGTCCCATCACACACTCCCGGGGTCAGACACAGAGCGAAGCTTCCTCCATACTGTCCCATCACACACTCCAGGGGTCAGACACAGAGCGAAGATCCCTCCGCACTGTCCCATCACACACTTCCAGAGTCAGACACAGAGCGAAGCTCCCTCCGCACTGTCCCATCACACACTCCCGGGGTCAGACACAGAGAGAAGCTCCCTCCACATTGTCCCATCACACACTCCCAGGGTCAGACAAAGAGTGAAGCTCCCTCCAAATTGTCCCATCACACACTTGAAGGGTCAGACACAGAGCGAAGTTCCTTCCGCATTGTGCATTCACACACTCCCGGGGTCAGACACAGAGTGAAGCTCCCACCATACTGTCCCATCACACACTCCCAGGGTGAGACTCTGAGTGAAGCTCCCTCCAAATTGTCCCATCACACACTTGCAGGGTCAGACACAGAGCGAAGCTCCCTCCATACCGTCCCATCACACACTCCCAGGGTCAGATACAGAGCGAAACTCCCTCCGCACTGTCCCATCACACACTCCCGGGGTCAGACACAGAGCGAAGCTCCCTCCGCAATGTCCCATCACACACTCCCAGGGTCAGACACAGAGTGAAGCTCCCTCCACATTGTCCCATCACACACTTGCGGGGTCAGACACAGAGCGAAGTTCCTTCCGCATTGTCCCATAACACACTCCCGGGGTCAGACACAGAGCGAAGCTCCCTCCATACTGTCCCATCATACACTCCCATGGTCAGACACAGAGTGAGGCTCCCTCCAAATTGTGCCATCACACACCTGAAGGGTCAGACACAGAGCGAAGTTCCTTCCGCATTGTCGCATCACACATTCCCGGGGTCAGACACAGAGCGAAGCTCCCTCCATACTGTCCCATCACACAATCCCAGGGTCAGACACAGAGTGAAGCTCCCTCCACATTGTCTCATCACACACTTGCGGGGTCAGACACAGAGTGAAGCTCCCTCAGGACCGTCCCGTCACACATTCCCAGGGTCAGATACAGGCTGAAGCTCCCTCTGCACTGTCCCATCACACACACCCAGGGTCAGACATAGAGTGAAGCTCCCTCCAAATTGTCCCATCACACACTTGCAGGGTCAGACACAGAGCGAAGTTCCTTCCGCATTGTCCCATCACACATTCCCGGGGTCAGACACAGAGCGAAGCTCCCTGCATACTGTCCCATCACACATTCCCAGGGTCAGATACAGAGCGAAGCTCCCTCCACACTGTCCCATCACACACTCCCAGGGTCAGACACAGAGAGAAGCTCCCTCCACATTGTCCCATCACACACTTGCGGGGTCAAACACAGAGCGAAGCTCCCTCCGCATTGTCCCATCACACACTCCCGGGGTCAGACACAGAGCGAAGATCCCTCCGCACTGTCCCATCACACACTTCCAGAGTCAGACACAGAGTGACGCTCCCTCCATACCGTCCCATCACACACTCCCAGGGTCAGATACAGAGCGAAGCTCCCTCCGCACTGTCCCATCACACAGTCCCGGGGTCAGACACAGAGCGAAGCTCCCTCCGCACTGTCCCATCACACACTCCCAGGGTCAGACACAGAGTGAAGCTTCCTCCACATTGTCCCATCACACACTTGCGGGGTCAGACACAGAGCGAAGTTCCTTCCGCATTGTCCCAGAACACACTCCCGGGGTCAGACACAGAGCGAAGCTCCCTCCATACTGTCCCATCATACACTCCCATGGACAGACACAGAGTGAGGCTCCCTCCAAATTGTCCCATCACACACTTGAAGGGTCAGACACAGAGCGAAGTTCCTTCCGCATTGTCCCATCACACACTCCCGGGGTCAGACACAGAGCGAAGCTCCCTCCATACTGTCCCGTCACACACTCCCAGGGTCAGACACAGAGTGAAGCTCCCTCCACATTGTCTCATCACACACTTGCGGGGTCAGACACAGAGCGAAATTCCTTCCGCATTGTCCCATCACACACTCCCGGGGTCAGACACAGAGCGAAGCTCCCTCCATACCGTCCCATCACACACTGCCAGGGTCAGATACAGAGCGAAGCTCCCTCCGCACTGTCCCATCACACACTCCCGGGGTCAGATACAGGCTGAAGCTCCCTCTGGACCGTCCCGTCACACATTCCCAGGGTCAGATACAGGCTGAAGCTCCCTCTGCACTGTCCCATCACACACACCCAGGGTCAGACACAGAGTGAAGCTCCCTCCAATTTGTCCCATCACACACTTGCAGGGTCAGACACAGAGCGAAGTTCCTTCCGCATTGTCCCATCACACATTCCCAGGGTCAGACACAGAGCGAAGCTCCCTGCATACTGTCCCATCACACACTCCCAGGGTCAGACTCAGAGTGAAGCTCCCTCCAAATTGTCCCATCACACACTTGCAGGGTCAGACACAGAGCGAAATTCCTTCCGCATTGTCCCATCACACACTCCCGGGGTCAGACACAGAGCGAAGCTCCCTCCATACCGTCCCATCACACACTCCCAGGGTCAGATACAGAGCGAAGCTCCCTCCGCACTGTCCCATCACACACTCCCGGGGTCAGATACAGGCTGAAGCTCCCTCTGCACTGTCCCATCACACACTCCCAGGGTCAGACACAGAGCGAAGCTCCCTCCATACTGTCCCATCACACACTCCCAGGGTCAGACACAGAGTGAAGCTCCCTCCAAATTGTCCCATCACACACTTGCAGGGTCAGATACAGAGCGAAGTTCCTTCCGCATTGTCCCATAACACACTCCCGGGGTCAGACACAGAGCGAAGTTCCCACCATACTGTCCCATCATGCACTCCCATGGTCAGAAACAGAGTGAGGCTCCCTCCAAATTGTCCCATCACACACTTGAAGGGTCAGACACAGAGCGAAGTTCCTTCCGCATTGTCCCATCACACACTCCCGGGGTCAGACACAGAGCGAAGCTCCCTCCATACTGTCCCATCACACACTCCCAGGGTCAGACACAGAGTGAAGCTCCCTCCACATTGTCTCATCACACACTTGCGGGGTCAGACACAGAGTGAAGCTCCCTCTGGACCGTCCCGTCACACATTCCCAGGGTCAGATACAGGCTGAAGCTCCCTCTGCACTGTCCCATCACACACACCCAGGGTCAGACACAGAGTGAAGCTCCCTCCAAATTGTCCCATCACACACTTGCAGGGTCAGACACAGAGCGAAGTTCCTTCCGCATTGTCCCATCACACATTCCCGGGGTCAGACACAGAGCGAAGCTCCCTGCATACTGTCCCATCACACATTCCCAGGGTCAGATACAGAGCGAAGCTCCCTCCGCACTGTCCCATCACACACTCCCAGGGTCAGACACAGAGAGAAGCTCCCTCCACATTGTCCCATCACACACTTGTGGGGTCAGACACAGAGCGAAGCTCCCTCCGCATTGTCCCATCACACACTCCCGGGGTCAGACTCAGAGCGAAGCTCCCTCCATACTGTCCCATCACACACTCCCAGGGTCAGACACAGAGTGAAGCTCCCTCCAAATTGTCCCATCACACACTTGCAGGGTCAGACACAGAGCGAGGTTCCTTCCGCATTGTCCCATCACACACTCCCGGGGTCAGACACAGAGCGAAGCTTCCTCCATACTGTCCCATCACACATTCCCAGGGTCAGATACAGAGCGAAGCTCCCTCCGCACTGTCGCATCACACACTCCCAGGGTCAGACACAGAGAGAAGCTCCCTCCACATTGTCCCATCACACACTCCCGGGGTCAGACACAGAGCGAAGTTCCTTCCGCATTGTCCCATCACACACTCACGGGGTCAGACACAGAGCGAAGGTCCCTCCATACTGTCCCATCACACACTCCCAGGGTCACACACAGAGTTAAGCTCCTTCCAAATTGTCCCATCACACACTTGCAGGGTCAGACACAGAGCGAAGTTCCTTCCGCATTGTCCCATCACACACTCCCGGGGTCAGACACAGAGTGAAGCTCCCTCCATATTGTCCCATCACACACTCCCAGGGTCAGACAAAGAGTGAAGCTCCCTCCAAATTGTCCCATCACACACTTGCAGGGTCAGACACAGAGCGAAGTTCCTTCCGCATTGTGCATTCACACACTCCCGGGGTCAGACACAGAGTGAAGCTCCCACCATACTGTCCCATCACACACTCCCAGGGTGAGACTCAGAGTGAAGCTCCCTCCACATTGTCTCATCACACACTTGCGGGGTCAGACACAGAGTGAAGCTCCCTCTGGACCGTCCCGTCACACATTCCCAGGGTCAGATACAGGCTGAAGCTCCCTCTGCACTGTCCCATCACACACACCCAGGGTCAGACACAGAGTGAAGCTCCCTCCAAATTGTCCCATCAGACACTTGCAGGGTCAGACACAGAGCGAAGTTCCTTCCGCATTGTCCCATCACACATTCCCGGGGTCAGACACAGAGCGAAGCTCCCTGCATACTGTCCCATCACACACTCCCAGGGTCAGACTCAGAGTGAAGCTCCCTCCAAATTGTCCCATCACACACTTGCAGGGTCAGACACAGAGCGAAATTCCTTCCGCATTGTCCCATCACACACACCCGGGGTCAGACCCGAGTCAAGCTCCCTCAGCACTGTCCCGTCACACACTCCCAGGGTCAGACCCGAGTAAAGCACACTCCGCACCGTCCCGTCACACACTCCTGGGGTCAGACCCATATTGGAGTTCCCTCCGCACCGTCCCATCACACACTCCCAGGGTCAGATACAGACTGAAGATCCCTCCGTACCATACCATCACACACTCCCGGGGTCAGAGACAGAGCGAAGCTCCCTCCGCATTGTCCCATCACACACTCCCGTGGTCAGACACAGAGCGAAGATCCCTCCGCACTGTACCATCACACACTTCCAGAGTCAGACACAGAGTGAAGCTCCCTCCACATTGTCCCATCACACACTTGCGGGATCAGACACAGAGCGAAGTTCCTTCCGCATTGTCCCATCACACACTCCCGGGGTCAGACACAGAGCGAAGCTCCCTCCATACTGTCCCATCACACACTCCCAGGGTCAGACACAGAGTGAAGCTCCCTCCAAATTGTCCCATCACACACTTGCAGGGTCAGACACAGAGCGAGGTTCCTTCCGCATTGTCCCATCACACACTCCCGGGGTCAGACACAGAGCGAAGCTTCCTCCATACTGTCCCATCACACACTCCAGGGGTCAGACACAGAGCGAAGATCCCTCCGCACTGTCCCATCACACACACCCGGGGTCAAACCCGAGTCAAGCTCCCTCAGCACTGTCCCGTCACACACTCCCAGGGTCAGACCCGAGTAAAGCACACTCCGCACCGTCCCGTCACACACTCCTGGGGTCAGACCCATATTGGAGTTCCCTCCGCACCGTCCCATCACACACTCCCAGGGTCAGATACAGACTGAAGATCCCTCCGTACCATACCATCACACACTCCCGGGGTCAGAGACAGAGCGAAGCTCCCTCCGCATTGTCCCATCACACACTCCCGTGGTCAGACACAGAGCGAAGATCCCTCCGCACTGTCCCATCACACACTTCCAGAGTCAGACACAGAGTGAAGCTCCCTCCACATTGTCCCATCACACACTTGCGGGATCAGACACAGAGCGAAGTTCCTTCCGCATTGTCCCATCACACAATCCCGGGGTCAGACACAGAGCGAAGCTCCCTCCATACTGTCCCATCACACACTCCCAGGGTCAGACACAGAGTGAAGCTCCCTCCAAATTGTCCCATCACACACTTGCAGGGTCAGACACAGAGCGAGGTTCCTTCCGCATTGTCCCATCACACACGTCCGGAGTCAGACACAGAGCGAAGCTTCCTCCATACTGTCCCATCACACATTCCCAGGGTCAGATACAGAGCGAAGCTCCCTCCGCACTGTCCCATCACACACTCCCAGGGTCAGACACAGAAGAAGCTCCCTCCACATTGTCCCATCACACACTTGCGGGGTCAGACACAGAGCGAAGTTCCTTCCGCATTGTCCCATCACACACTCACGGGGTCAGACACAGAGCGAAGGTCCCTCCATACTGTCCCATCACACACTCCCAGGGTCACACACAGAGTTAAGCTCCTTCCAAATTGTCCCATCACACACTTGCAGGGTCAGACACAGAGCGAAGTTCCTTCCGCATTGTCCCATCACACACTCCCGGGGTCAGACACAGAGTGAAGCTCCCTCCATATTGTCCCATCACACACTCCCAGGGTCAGACAAAGAGTGAAGCTCCCTCCAAATTGTCCCATCACACACTTGCAGGGTCAGCCACAGAGCGAGTTCCTTCCGCATTGTGCATTCACACACTCCCGGGGTCAGACACAGAGTGAAGCTCGCACCATACTGTCCCATCACACACTCCCAGGGTGAGACTCAGTGTGAAGCTCCCTCCAAATTGTCCCATCACACACTTGCTGGGTCAGACACAGAGCGAAGCTCCCTCCATACCGTCCCATCACACACTCCCAGGGTCAGATACAGAGCGAAGCTCCCTCCGCACTGTCCCATCACACAGTCCCGGGGTCAGACACAGATTGAAGTTCCTTCCGCATTGTCCCATGACACACTCCCGGGGTCAGACACAGAGCGAAGCTCCCTCCATACTGTCCCATCATACACTCCCATGGTCAGACACAGAGTGAGGCTCCCTCCAAATTGTCCCATCACACACTTGAAGGGTCGGACACAGAGCGAAGTTCCTTCCGCATTGTCCCATCACACAATCCCGGGGTCAGACACAGAGCGAAGCTCCCTCCATACTGTCCCATCACACACTCCCAGGGTCAGACACAGAGAGATGCTCCCTCCACATTGTCTCATCACACACTTGCGGGGTCAGACACAGAGTGAAGCTCCCTCTGGACCGTCCCGTCACACATTCCCAGGGTCAGATACAGGCTGAAGCTCCCTCAGCACTGTCCCATCACACACACCCAGGGTCAGACACAGAGTGAAGCTCCCTCCAAATTGTCCCATCACACACTTGCACGGTCAGACACAGAGCGAAGTTCCTTCCGCATTGTCCCATCACACATTCCCAGGGTCAGACACAGAGCGAAGCTCCCTGCATACTGTCCCATCACACACTCCCAGGGTCAGACTCAGAGTGAACCTCCCTCCAAATTGTCCCATCACACACTTGCGGGATCAGACACAGAGCGAAGTTCCTTCCGCATTGTCCCATCACACACTCCCGGGGTCAGACACAGAGCGAAGCTCCCTCCATACTGTCCCATCACACACTCCCAGGGTCAGACACAGAGTGAAGCTCCCTCCAAATTGTCCCATCACACACTTGCAGGGTCAGACACAGAGCGAGGTTCCTTCCGCATTGTCCCATCACACACTCCCGGGGTCAGACACAGAGCGAAGCTTCCTCCATACTGTCCCATCACACATTCCCAGGGTCACATACAGAGCGAAGCTCCCTCCGCACTGTCCCATCACACACTCCCGGGGTCAGACACAGAGAGAAGCTCCCTCCACATTGTCCCATCACACACTCCCAGGGTCAGACAAAGAGTGAAGCTCCCTCCAAATTGTCCCATCACACACTTGAAGGGTCAGACACAGAGCGAAGTTCCTTCCGCATTGTGCATTCACACACTCCCGGGGTCAGATACAGAGTGAAGCTCCCACCATACTGTCCCATCACACACTCCCAGGGTGAGACTCTGAGTGAAGCTCCCTCCAAATTGTCCCATCACACACTTGCAGGGTCAGACACAGAGCGAAGCTCCCTCCATACCGTCCCATCACACACTCCCAGGGTCAGATACAGAGCGAAGCTCCCTCCGCACTGTCCCATCACACACTCCCGGGGTCAGACACAGAGCGAAGCTCCCTCCGCAATGTCCCATCACACACTCCCAGGGTCAGACACAGAGTGAAGCTCCCTCCACATTGTCCCATCACACACTTGCGGGGTCAGACACAGAGCGAAGTTCCTTCCGCATTGTCCCATAACACACTCCCGGGGTCAGACACAGAGCGAAGCTCCCTCCATACTGTCCCATCATACACTCCCATGGTCAGACACAGAGTGAGGCTCCCTCCAAATTGTCCCATCACACACCTGAAGGGTCAGAAACAGAGCGAAGTTCCTTCCGCATTGTCGCATCACACTTTCCCGGGGTCAGACACAGAGCGAAGCTCCCTCCATACTGTCCCATCACACACTCCCAGGGTCAGACACAGAGTGAAGCTCCCTCCACATTGTCTCATCACACACTTGCGGGTTCAGACACAGAGTGAAGCTCCCTCAGGACCGTCCCGTCACACATTCCCAGGGTCAGATACAGGCTGAAGCTCCCTCTGCACTGTCCCATCACACACACCCAGGGTCAGACACAGAGTGAAGCTCCATCCAAATTGTCCCATCACACACTTGCAGGGTCAGACACAGAGCGAAGTTCCTTCCGCATTGTCCCATCACACATTCCCGGGGTCAGACACAGAGCGAAGCTCCCTGCATACTGTCCCATCACACATTCCCAGGGTCAGATACAGAGCGAAGCTCCCTCCGCACTGTCCCATCACACACTCCCAGGGTCAGACACAGAGAGAAGCTCCCTCCACATTGTCCCATCACACACTTGCGGGGTCAGACACAGAGCGAAGCTCCCTCCGCATTGTCCCATCACCCACTCCCGGGGTCAGACACAGAGCGAAGATCCCTCCGCACTGTCCCATCACACACTTCCAGAGTCAGACAAAGAGTGAAGCTCCCTCCAAATTGTCCCATCACACACTTGAAGGGTCAGACACAGAGCGAAGTTCCTTCCGCATTGTGCATTCACACACTCCCGGGGTCAGATACAGAGTGAAGCTCCCACCATACTGTCCCATCACACACTCCCAGGGTGAGACTCTGAGTGAAGCTCCCTCCAAATTGTCCCATCACACACTTGCAGGGTCAGACACAGAGCGAAGCTCCCTCCATACCGTCCCATCACACACTCCCAGGGTCAGATACAGAGCGAAGCTCCCTCCGCACTGTCCCATCACACACTCCCGGGGTCAGACACAGAGCGAAGCTCCCTCCGCAATGTCCCATCACACACTCCCAGGGTCAGACACAGAGTGAAGCTCCCTCCACATTGTCCCATCACACACTTGCGGGGTCAGACACAGAGCGAAGTTCCTTCCGCATTGTCCCATAACACACTCCCGGGGTCAGACACAGAGCGAAGCTCCCTCCATACTGTCCCATCATACACTCCCATGGTCAGACACAGAGTGAGGCTCCCTCCAAATTGTCCCATCACACACCTGAAGGGTCAGACACAGAGCGAAGTTCCTTCCGCATTGTCGCATCACACTTTCCCGGGGTCAGACACAGAGCGAAGCTCCCTCCATACTGTCCCATCACACACTCCCAGGGTCAGACACAGAGTGAAGCTCCCTCCACATTGTCTCATCACACACTTGCGGGGTCAGACACAGAGTGAAGCTCCCTCAGGACCGTCCCGTCACACATTCCCAGGGTCAGATACAGGCTGAAGCTCCCTCTGCACTGTCCCATCACACACACCCAGGGTCAGACACAGAGTGAAGCTCCATCCAAATTGTCCCATCACACACTTGCAGGGTCAGACACAGAGCGAAGTTCCTTCCGCATTGTCCCATCACACATTCCCGGGGTCAGACACAGAGCGAAGCTCCCTGCATACTGTCCCATCACACATTCCCAGGGTCAGATACAGAGCGAAGCTCCCTCCGCACTGTCCCATCACACACTCCCAGGGTCAGACACAGAGAGAAGCTCCCTCCACATTGTCCCATCACACACTTGCGGGGTCAGACACAGAGCGAAGCTCCCTCCGCATTGTCCCATCACCCACTCCCGGGGTCAGACACAGAGCGAAGATCCCTCCGCACTGTCCCATCACACACTTCCAGAGTCAGACACAGAGTGAAGCTCCCTCCACATTGTCCCATCACACACTTGCGGATTCAGACACAGAGCGAAGTTCCTTCCGCATTGTCCCATCACACACTCCCGGGGTCAGACACAGAGCGAAGCTCCCTCCATACTGTCCCATCACACACTCCCAGGGTCAGACACAGAGTGAAGCTCCCTCCAAATTGTCCCATCACACACTTGCAGGGTCAGACACAGAGCGAGGTTCCTTCCGCATTGTCCCATCACACACGTCCGGGGTCAGACACAGAGCGAAGCTTCCTCCATACTGTCCCATCACACATTCCCAGGGTCAGATACAGAGCGAAGCTCCCTCCGCACTGTCCCATCACACACTCCCAGGGTCAGACACAGAGAGAAGCTACCTCCACATTGTCCCATCACACACTTGCGGGGTCAGACACAGAGCGAAGTTCCTTCCGCATTGTCCCATCACACACTCACGGGGTCAGACACAGCGCGAAGGTCCTCCATACTGTCCCATCACACACTCCAAGGGTCACACACAGAGTTAAGCTCCTTCCAAATTGTCCCATCACACACTTGAAGGGTCAGACACAGAGCGAAGTTCCTTCCGCATTGTCCCATCACACACTCCCGGGGTCAGACACAGAGCGAAGCTCCCTCCATACTGTCCCATCACACACTCCCAGGGTCAGACACAGAGTGAAGCTCCCTCCACATTGTCTCATCACACACTTGCGGGGTCAGACACAGAGCGAAATTCCTTCCGTATTGTCCCATCACACACTCCCGGGGTCAGACACAGAGCGAAGCTCCCTCTGGACCGTCCCGTCACACATTCCCAGGGTCAGATACAGGCTGAAGCTCCCTCCGCACTGTCCCATCACACACTCCCGGGGTCAGATACAGGCTGAAGCTCCCTCTGGACCGTCCCGTCACACATTCCCAGGGTCAGACACAGAGCGAAGCTCCCTGTATACTGCCCATCACACACTACCAGGGTCAGACTCAGAGTGAAGCTCCCTCCAAATTGTCCCATCACACACTTGCAGGGTCAGACACAGAGCGAAATTCCTTCCGCATTGTCCCATCACACACTCCCGGGGTCAGACACAGAGCGAAGCTCCCTCCATACCGTCCCATCACACACTCCCAGGGTCAGATACAGAGCGAAGCTCCCTCCGCACTGTCCCATCACACACTCCCGGGGTCAGATACAGGCTGAAGCTCCCTCTGCACTGTCCCATCACACACTCCCAGGGTCAGATACAGAGCGAAGCTCCCTCCATACTGTCCCATCACACACTCCCAGGGTCACACACAGAGTTAAGCTCCTTCCAAATTGTCCCATCACACACTTGCAGGGTCAGACACAGAGCGAAGTTCCTTCCGCATTGTCCCATCACACACTCCCGGGGTCAGACACAGAGTGAAGCTCCCTCCATATTGTCCCATCACACACTCCCAGGGTCAGACAAAGAGTGAAGCTCCCTCGAAATTGTCCCATCACACACTTGCAGGGTCAGACACAGAGCGAAGTTCCTTCCGCATTGTGCATTCACACACTCCCGGGGTCAGACACAGAGTGAAGCTCCCACCATACTGTCCCATCACACACTCCCAGGGTGAGACTCAGAGTGAAGCTCCCTCCAAATTGTCCCATCACACACTTGCAGGGTCAGACACAGAGCGAAGCTCCCTCCATACCGTCCCATCACACACTCCCAGGGTCAGATACAGAGCGAAGCTCCCTCCGCACTGTCCCATCACACAGTCCCGGGGTCAGACACAGAGCGAAGTTCCTTCCGCATTGTCCCATAACACACTCCCGGGGTCAGACACAGAGCGAAGCTCCCTCCATACTGTCCCATCATACACTCCCATGGTCAGACACAGAGTGAGGCTCCCTCCAAATTGTCCCATCACACACTTGAAGGGTCGGACACAGAGCGAAGTTCCTTCCGCATTGTCCCATCACACACTCCCGGGGTCAGACACAGAGCGAAGCTCCCTCCATACTGTCCCATCACACACTCCCAGGGTCAGACACAGAGAGAAGCTCCCTCCACATTGTCTCATCACACACTTGCGGGGTCAGACACAGAGTGAAGCTCCCTCTGGACCGTCCCGTCACACATTCCCAGGGTCAGATACAGGCTGAAGCTCCCTCTGCACTGTCCCATCACACACACCCAGGGTCAGACACAGAGTGAAGCTCCCTCCAAATTGTCCCATCACACACTTGCAGGGTCAGACACAGAGCGAAGTTCCTTCCGCATTGTCCCATCACACATTCCCAGGGTCAGACACAGAGCGAAGCTCCCTGCATGCTGTCCCATCACACACTCCCAGGGTCAGACTCAGAGTGAACCTCCCTCCAAATTGTCCCATCACACACTTGCGGGATCAGACACAGAGCGAAGTTCCTTCCGCATTGTCCCATCACACACTCCCGGGGTCAGACACAGAGCGAAGCTCCCTCCATACTGTCCCATCACACACTCCCAGGGTCAGACACAGAGTGAAGCTGCCTCCAAATTGTCCCATCACACACTTGCAGGGTCAGACACAGAGCGAGGTTCCTTCCGCATTGTCCCATCACACACTCCCGGGGTCAGACACAGAGCGAAGCTTCCTCCATACTGTCCCATCACACATTCCCAGGGTCAGATACAGAGCGAAGCTCCCTCCGCACTGTCCCATCACACACTCCCGGGGTCAGACACAGAGAGAAGCTCCCTCCACATTGTCCCATCACACACTCCCAGGGTCAGACAAAGAGTGAAGCTCCCTCCAAATTGTCCCATCACACACTTGAAGGGTCAGACACAGAGCGAAGTTCCTTCCGCATTGTGCATTCACACACTCCCGGGGTCAGACACAGAGTGAAGCTCCCACCATACTGTCCCATCACACACTCCCAGGGTGAGACTCTGAGTGAAGCTCCCTCCAAATTGTCCCATCACACACTTGCAGGGTCAGACACAGAGCGAAGCTCCCTCCATACCGTCCCATCACACACTCCCAGGGTCAGATACAGAGCGAAGCTCCCTCCGCACTGTCCCATCACACACTCCCGGGGTCAGACACAGAGCGAAGCTCCCTCCGCAATGTCCCATCACACACTCCCAGGGTCAGACACAGAGTGAAGCTCCCTCCACATTGTCCCATCACACACTTGCGGGGTCAGACACAGAGCGAAGTTCCTTCCGCATTGTCCCATAACACACTCCCGGGGTCAGACACAGAGCGAAGCTCCCTCCATACTGTCCCATCATACACTCCCATGGTCAGACACAGAGTGAGGCTCCCTCCAAATTGTCCCATCACACACCTGAAGGGTCAGACACAGAGCGAAGTTCCTTCCGCATTGTCGCATCACACATTCCCGGGGTCAGACACAGAGCGAAGCTCCCTCCATACTGTCCCATCACACAATCCCAGGGTCAGACACAGAGTGAAGCTCCCTCCACATTGTCTCATCACACACTTGCGGGGTCAGACACAGAGTGAAGCTCCCTCAGGACCGTCCCGTCACACATTCCCAGGGTCAGATACAGGCTGAAGCTCCCTCTGCACTGTCCCATCACACACACCCAGGGTCAGACATAGAGTGAAGCTCCCTCCAAATTGTCCCATCACACACTTGCAGGGTCAGACACAGAGCGAAGTTCCTTCCGCATTGTCCCATCACACATTCCCGGGGTCAGACACAGAGCGAAGCTCCCTGCATACTGTCCCATCACACATTCCCAGGGTCAGATACAGAGCGAAGCTCCCTCCGCACTGTCCCATCACACACTCCCAGGGTCAGACACAGAGAGAAGCTCCCTCCACATTGTCCCATCACACACTTGCGGGGTCAAACACAGAGCGAAGCTCCCTCCGCATTGTCCCATCACACACTCCCGGGGTCAGACACAGAGCGAAGATCCCTCCGCACTGTCCCATCACACACTTCCAGAGTCAGACACAGAGTGAAGCTCCCTCCATACCGTCCCATCACACACTCCCAGGGTCAGATACAGAGCGAAGCTCCCTCCGCACTGTCCCATCACACAGTCCCGGGGTCAGACACAGAGCGAAGCTCCCTCCGCACTGTCCCATCACACACTCCCAGGGTCAGACACAGAGTGAAGCTTCCTCCACATTGTCCCATCACACACTTGCGGGGTCAGACACAGAGCGAAGTTCCTTCCGCATTGTCCCATAACACACTCCCGGTGTCAGACACAGAGCGAAGCTCCCTCCATACTGTCCCATCATACACTCCCATGGACAGACACAGAGTGAGGCTCCCTCCAAATTGTCCCATCACACACTTGAAGGGTCAGACACAGAGCGAAGTTCCTTCCGCATTGTCCCATCACACACTCCCGGGGTCAGACACAGAGCAAAGCTCCCTCCATACTGTCCCGTCACACACTCCCAGGGTCAGACACAGAGTGAGGCTCCCTCCACATTGTCTCATCACACACTTGCGGGGTCAGACATAGAGCGAAATTCCTTCCGCATTGTCCCATCACACACTCCCGGGGTCAGACACAGAGCGAAGCTCCCTCCATACCGTCCCATCACACACTGCCAGGGTCAGATACAGAGCGAAGCTCCCTCCGCACTGTCCCATCACACACTCCCGGGGTCAGATACAGGCTGAAGCTCCCTCTGGACCGTCCCGTCTCACATTCCCAGGGTCAGATACAGGCTGAAGCTCCCTCTGCACTGTCCCATCACACACACCCAGGGTCAACACAGAGTGAAGCTCCCTCCAAATTGTCCCATCACACACTTGCAGGGTCAGACACAGAGCGAAGTTCCTTCCGCATTGTCCCATCACACATTCCCAGGGTCAGACACAGAGCGAAGCTCCCTGCATACTGTCCCATCACACACTCCCAGGGTCAGATACAGAGCGAAGCTCCCTCCGCACTGTCCCATCACACATTCCCGGGGTCAGATACAGGCTGAAGCTCCCTCTGCACTGTCCCATCACACACTCCCAGGGTCAGACACAGAGCGAAGCTCCCTCCATACTGTCCCATCACACACTCCCAGGGTCAGACACAGAGTGAAGCTCCCTCCAAATTGTCCCATCACACACTTGCAGGGTCAGATACAGAGCGAAGTTCCTTCCGCATTGTCCCATAACACACTCCCGGGGTCAGACACAGAGCGAAGTTCCCACCATACTGTCCCATCATGCACTCCCATGGTCAGAAACAGAGTGAGGCTCCCTCCAAATTGTCCCATCACACACTTGAAGGGTCAGACACAGAGCGAAGTTCCTTCCGCATTGTCCCATCACACACTCCCGGGGTCAGACACAGAGCGAAGCTCCCTCCATACTGTCCCATCACACACACCCAGGGTCAGACACAGAGTGAAGCTCCCTCCACATTGTCTCATCACACACTTGCGGGGTCAGACACAGAGTGAAGCTCCCTCTGGACCGTCCCGTCACACATTCCCAGGGTCAGATACAGGCTGAAGCTCCCTCTGCACTGTCCCATCACACACACCCAGGGTCAGACACAGAGTGAAGCTCCCTCCAAATTGTCCCATCACACACTTGCAGGGTCAGACACAGAGCGAAGTTCCTTCCGCATTGTCCCATCACACATTCCCGGGGTCAGACACAGAGCGAAGCTCCCTGCATACTGTCCCATCACACATTCCCAGGGTCAGATACAGAGCGAAGCTCCCTCCGCACTGTCCCATCACACACTCCCAGGTTCAGACACAGAGAGAAGCTCCCTCCACATTGTCCCATCACACACTTGCGGGGTCAGACACAGAGCGAAGCTCCCTCCGCATTGTCCCATCACACACTCCCGGGGTCAGACTCAGAGCGAAGCTCCCTCCATACTGTCCCATCACACACTCCCAGGGTCACACACAGAGTGAAGCTCCCTCCAAATTGTCCCATCACACACTTGCAGGGTCAGACACAGAGCGAGGTTCCTTCCGCATTGTCCCATCACACACTCCCGGGGTCAGACACAGAGCGAAGCTTCCTCCATACTGTCCCATCACACATTCCCAGGGTCAGATACAGAGCGAAGCTCCCTCCGCACTGTCGCATCACACACTCCCAGGGTCAGACACAGAGAGAAGCTCCCTCCACATTGTCCCATCACACACTTGCGGGGTCAGACACAGAGCGAAGTTCCTTCCGCATTGTCCCATCACACACTCACGGGGTCAGACACAGAGCGAAGGTCCCTCCATACTGTCCCATCACACACTCCCAGGGTCACACACAGAGTTAAGCTCCTTCCAAATTGTCCCATCACACACTTGCAGGGTCAGACACAGAGCGAAGTTCCTTCCGCATTGTCCCATCACACACTCCCGGGGTCAGACACAGAGTGAAGCTCCCTCCATATTGTCCCATCACACACTCCCAGGGTCAGACAAAGAGTGAAGCTCCCTCCAAATTGTCCCATCACACACTTGCAGGGTCAGACACAGAGCGAAGTTCCTTCCGCATTGTGCATTCACACACTCCCGGGGTCAGACACAGAGTGAAGCTCCCACCATACTGTCCCATCACACACTCCCAGGGTGAGACTCAGAGTGAAGCTCCCTCCACATTGTCTCATCACACACTTGCGGGGTAAGACACAGAGTGAAGCTCCCTCTGGACCGTCCCGTCACACATTCCCAGGGTCAGATACAGGCTGAAGCTCCCTCTGCACTGTCCCATCACACACACCCAGGGTCAGACACAGAGTGAAGCTCCCTCCAAATTGTCCCATCACACACTTGCAGGGTCAGACACAGAGCGAAGTTCCTTCCGCATTGTCCCATCACACATTCCCGGGGTCAGACACAGAGCGAAGCTCCCTGCATACTGTCCCATCACACACTCCCAGGGTCAGACTCAGAGTGAAGCTCCCTCCAAATTGTCCCATCACACACTTGCAGGGTCAGACACAGAGCGAAATTCCTTCCGCATTGTCCCATCACACACACCCGGGGTCAGACCCGAGTCAAGCTCCCTCAGCACTGTCCCGTCACACACTCACAGGGTCAGACCCGAGTAAAGCACACTCCGCACCGTCCCGTCACACACTCCTGGGGTCAGACCCATATTGGAGTTCCCTCCGCACCGTCCCATCACACACTCCCAGGGTCAGACACAGAGTGAAGCTCCCTCCAAATTGTCCCATCACACACTTGCAGGGTCAGATACAGAGCGAAGTTCCTTCCGCATTGTCCCATAACACACTCCCGGGGTCAGACACAGAGCGAAGTTCCCACCATACTGTCCCATCATGCACTCCCATGGTCAGAAACAGAGTGAGGCTCCCTCCAAATTGTCCCATCACACACTTGAAGGGTCAGACACAGAGCGAAGTTCCTTCCGCATTGTCCCATCACACACTCCCGGGGTCAGACACAGAGCGAAGCTCCCTCCATACTGTCCCATCACACACACCCAGGGTCAGACACAGAGTGAAGCTCCCTCCACATTGTCTCATCACACACTTGCGGGGTCAGACACAGAGTGAAGCTCCCTCTGGACCGTCCCGTCACACATTCCCAGGGTCAGATACAGGCTGAAGCTCCCTCTGCACTGTCCCATCACACACACCCAGGGTCAGACACAGAGTGAAGCTCCCTCCAAATTGTCCCATCACACACTTGCAGGGTCAGACACAGAGCGAAGTTCCTTCCGCATTGTCCCATCACACATTCCCGGGGTCAGACACAGAGCGAAGCTCCCTGCATACTGTCCCATCACACATTCCCAGGGTCAGATACAGAGCGAAGCTCCCTCCGCACTGTCCCATCACACACTCCCAGGTTCAGACACAGAGAGAAGCTCCCTCCACATTGTCCCATCACACACTTGCGGGGTCAGACACAGAGCGAAGCTCCCTCCGCATTGTCCCATCACACACTCCCGGGGTCAGACTCAGAGCGAAGCTCCCTCCATACTGTCCCATCACACACTCCCAGGGTCACACACAGAGTGAAGCTCCCTCCAAATTGTCCCATCACACACTTGCAGGGTCAGACACAGAGCGAGGTTCCTTCCGCATTGTCCCATCACACACTCCCGGGGTCAGACACAGAGCGAAGCTTCCTCCATACTGTCCCATCACACATTCCCAGGGTCAGATACAGAGCGAAGCTCCCTCCGCACTGTCGCATCACACACTCCCAGGGTCAGACACAGAGAGAAGCTCCCTCCACATTGTCCCATCACACACTTGCGGGGTCAGACACAGAGCGAAGTTCCTTCCGCATTGTCCCATCACACACTCACGGGGTCAGACACAGAGCGAAGGTCCCTCCATACTGTCCCATCACACACTCCCAGGGTCACACACAGAGTTAAGCTCCTTCCAAATTGTCCCATCACACACTTGCAGGGTCAGACACAGAGCGAAGTTCCTTCCGCATTGTCCCATCACACACTCCCGGGGTCAGACACAGAGTGAAGCTCCCTCCATATTGTCCCATCACACACTCCCAGGGTCAGACAAAGAGTGAAGCTCCCTCCAAATTGTCCCATCACACACTTGCAGGGTCAGACACAGAGCGAAGTTCCTTCCGCATTGTGCATTCACACACTCCCGGGGTCAGACACAGAGTGAAGCTCCCACCATACTGTCCCATCACACACTCCCAGGGTGAGACTCAGAGTGAAGCTCCCTCCACATTGTCTCATCACACACTTGCGGGGTAAGACACAGAGTGAAGCTCCCTCTGGACCGTCCCGTCACACATTCCCAGGGTCAGATACAGGCTGAAGCTCCCTCTGCACTGTCCCATCACACACACCCAGGGTCAGACACAGAGTGAAGCTCCCTCCAAATTGTCCCATCACACACTTGCAGGGTCAGACACAGAGCGAAGTTCCTTCCGCATTGTCCCATCACACATTCCCGGGGTCAGACACAGAGCGAAGCTCCCTGCATACTGTCCCATCACACACTCCCAGGGTCAGACTCAGAGTGAAGCTCCCTCCAAATTGTCCCATCACACACTTGCAGGGTCAGACACAGAGCGAAATTCCTTCCGCATTGTCCCATCACACACACCCGGGGTCAGACCCGAGTCAAGCTCCCTCAGCACTGTCCCGTCACACACTCACAGGGTCAGACCCGAGTAAAGCACACTCCGCACCGTCCCGTCACACACTCCTGGGGTCAGACCCATATTGGAGTTCCCTCCGCACCGTCCCATCACACACTCCCAGGGTCAGATACAGACTGAAGATCCCTCCGTACCATACCATCACACACTCCCGGGGTCAGAGACAGAGCGAAGCTCCCTCCGCATTGTCCCATCACACACTCCCGTGGTCAGACACAGAGCGAAGATCCCTCCGCACTGTCCCATCACACACTTCCAGAGTCAGACACAGAGTGAAGCTCCCTCCACATTGTCCCATCACACACTTGCGGGATCAGACACAGAGCGAAGTTCCTTCCGCATTGTCCCATCACACACTGCCGGGGTCAGACACAGAGCGAAGCTCCCTCCATACTGTCCCATCACACACTCCCAGGGTCAGACACAGAGTGAAGCTCCCTCCAAATTGTCCCATCACACACTTGCAGGGTCAGACACAGAGCGAGGTTCCTTCCGCATTGTCCCATCACACACTCCCGGGGTCAGACACAGAGCGAAGCTTCCTCCATACTGTCCCATCACACACTCCAGGGGTCAGACACAGAGCGAAGATCCCTCCGCACTGTCCCATCACACACTTCCAGAGTCAAACACAGAGTGAAGCTCCCTCCACATTGTCCCATCACACACTTGCGGGATCAGACACAGAGCAAAGTTCCTTCCGCATTGTCCCATCACACACTCCCGGGGTCAGACACAGAGCGAAGCTCCCTCCATACTGTCCCATCACACACTCCCAGGGTCAGACACAGAGTGAAGCTCCCTCCAAATTGTCCCATCACACACTTGCAGGGTCAGACACAGAGCGAAGTTCCTTCCGCATTGTCCCATCACACACTCCCGGGGTCAGACACAGAGCAAAGCTCCCTCCATACTGTCCCGTCACACACTCCCAGGGTCAGACACAGAGTGAGGCTCCCTCCACATTGTCTCATCACACACTTGCGGGGTCAGACATAGAGCGAAATTCCTTCCGCATTGTCCCATCACACACTCCCGGGGTCAGACACAGAGCGAAGCTCCCTCCATACCGTCCCATCACACACTGCCAGGGTCAGATACAGAGCGAAGCTCCCTCCGCACTGTCCCATCACACACTCCCGGGGTCAGATACAGGCTGAAGCTCCCTCTGGACCGTCCCGTCTCACATTCCCAGGGTCAGATACAGGCTGAAGCTCCCTCTGCACTGTCCCATCACACACACCCAGGGTCAACACAGAGTGAAGCTCCCTCCAAATTGTCCCATCACACACTTGCAGGGTCAGACACAGAGCGAAGTTCCTTCCGCATTGTCCCATCACACATTCCCAGGGTCAGACACAGAGCGAAGCTCCCTGCATACTGTCCCATCACACACTCCCAGGGTCAGATACAGAGCGAAGCTCCCTCCGCACTGTCCCATCACACATTCCCGGGGTCAGATACAGGCTGAAGCTCCCTCTGCACTGTCCCATCACACACTCCCAGGGTCAGACACAGAGCGAAGCTCCCTCCATACTGTCCCATCACACACTCCCAGGGTCAGACACAGAGTGAAGCTCCCTCCAAATTGTCCCATCACACACTTGCAGGGTCAGATACAGAGCGAAGTTCCTTCCGCATTGTCCCATAACACACTCCCGGGGTCAGACACAGAGCGAAGTTCCCACCATACTGTCCCATCATGCACTCCCATGGTCAGAAACAGAGTGAGGCTCCCTCCAAATTGTCCCATCACACACTTGAAGGGTCAGACACAGAGCGAAGTTCCTTCCGCATTGTCCCATCACACACTCCCGGGGTCAGACACAGAGCGAAGCTCCCTCCATACTGTCCCATCACACACACCCAGGGTCAGACACAGAGTGAAGCTCCCTCCACATTGTCTCATCACACACTTGCGGGGTCAGACACAGAGTGAAGCTCCCTCTGGACCGTCCCGTCACACATTCCCAGGGTCAGATACAGGCTGAAGCTCCCTCTGCACTGTCCCATCACACACACCCAGGGTCAGACACAGAGTGAAGCTCCCTCCAAATTGTCCCATCACACACTTGCAGGGTCAGACACAGAGCGAAGTTCCTTCCGCATTGTCCCATCACACATTCCCGGGGTCAGACACAGAGCGAAGCTCCCTGCATACTGTCCCATCACACATTCCCAGGGTCAGATACAGAGCGAAGCTCCCTCCGCACTGTCCCATCACACACTCCCAGGTTCAGACACAGAGAGAAGCTCCCTCCACATTGTCCCATCACACACTTGCGGGGTCAGACACAGAGCGAAGCTCCCTCCGCATTGTCCCATCACACACTCCCGGGGTCAGACTCAGAGCGAAGCTCCCTCCATACTGTCCCATCACACACTCCCAGGGTCACACACAGAGTGAAGCTCCCTCCAAATTGTCCCATCACACACTTGCAGGGTCAGACACAGAGCGAGGTTCCTTCCGCATTGTCCCATCACACACTCCCGGGGTCAGACACAGAGCGAAGCTTCCTCCATACTGTCCCATCACACATTCCCAGGGTCAGATACAGAGCGAAGCTCCCTCCGCACTGTCGCATCACACACTCCCAGGGTCAGACACAGAGAGAAGCTCCCTCCACATTGTCCCATCACACACTTGCGGGGTCAGACACAGAGCGAAGTTCCTTCCGCATTGTCCCATCACACACTCACGGGGTCAGACACAGAGCGAAGGTCCCTCCATACTGTCCCATCACACACTCCCAGGGTCACACACAGAGTTAAGCTCCTTCCAAATTGTCCCATCACACACTTGCAGGGTCAGACACAGAGCGAAGTTCCTTCCGCATTGTCCCATCACACACTCCCGGGGTCAGACACAGAGTGAAGCTCCCTCCATATTGTCCCATCACACACTCCCAGGGTCAGACAAAGAGTGAAGCTCCCTCCAAATTGTCCCATCACACACTTGCAGGGTCAGACACAGAGCGAAGTTCCTTCCGCATTGTGCATTCACACACTCCCGGGGTCAGACACAGAGTGAAGCTCCCACCATACTGTCCCATCACACACTCCCAGGGTGAGACTCAGAGTGAAGCTCCCTCCACATTGTCTCATCACACACTTGCGGGGTAAGACACAGAGTGAAGCTCCCTCTGGACCGTCCCGTCACACATTCCCAGGGTCAGATACAGGCTGAAGCTCCCTCTGCACTGTCCCATCACACACACCCAGGGTCAGACACAGAGTGAAGCTCCCTCCAAATTGTCCCATCACACACTTGCAGGGTCAGACACAGAGCGAAGTTCCTTCCGCATTGTCCCATCACACATTCCCGGGGTCAGACACAGAGCGAAGCTCCCTGCATACTGTCCCATCACACACTCCCAGGGTCAGACTCAGAGTGAAGCTCCCTCCAAATTGTCCCATCACACACTTGCAGGGTCAGACACAGAGCGAAATTCCTTCCGCATTGTCCCATCACACACACCCGGGGTCAGACCCGAGTCAAGCTCCCTCAGCACTGTCCCGTCACACACTCACAGGGTCAGACCCGAGTAAAGCACACTCCGCACCGTCCCGTCACACACTCCTGGGGTCAGACCCATATTGGAGTTCCCTCCGCACCGTCCCATCACACACTCCCAGGGTCAGACACAGAGTGAAGCTCCCTCCAAATTGTCCCATCACACACTTGCAGGGTCAGATACAGAGCGAAGTTCCTTCCGCATTGTCCCATAACACACTCCCGGGGTCAGACACAGAGCGAAGTTCCCACCATACTGTCCCATCATGCACTCCCATGGTCAGAAACAGAGTGAGGCTCCCTCCAAATTGTCCCATCACACACTTGAAGGGTCAGACACAGAGCGAAGTTCCTTCCGCATTGTCCCATCACACACTCCCGGGGTCAGACACAGAGCGAAGCTCCCTCCATACTGTCCCATCACACACACCCAGGGTCAGACACAGAGTGAAGCTCCCTCCACATTGTCTCATCACACACTTGCGGGGTCAGACACAGAGTGAAGCTCCCTCTGGACCGTCCCGTCACACATTCCCAGGGTCAGATACAGGCTGAAGCTCCCTCTGCACTGTCCCATCACACACACCCAGGGTCAGACACAGAGTGAAGCTCCCTCCAAATTGTCCCATCACACACTTGCAGGGTCAGACACAGAGCGAAGTTCCTTCCGCATTGTCCCATCACACATTCCCGGGGTCAGACACAGAGCGAAGCTCCCTGCATACTGTCCCATCACACATTCCCAGGGTCAGATACAGAGCGAAGCTCCCTCCGCACTGTCCCATCACACACTCCCAGGTTCAGACACAGAGAGAAGCTCCCTCCACATTGTCCCATCACACACTTGCGGGGTCAGACACAGAGCGAAGCTCCCTCCGCATTGTCCCATCACACACTCCCGGGGTCAGACTCAGAGCGAAGCTCCCTCCATACTGTCCCATCACACACTCCCAGGGTCACACACAGAGTGAAGCTCCCTCCAAATTGTCCCATCACACACTTGCAGGGTCAGACACAGAGCGAGGTTCCTTCCGCATTGTCCCATCACACACTCCCGGGGTCAGACACAGAGCGAAGCTTCCTCCATACTGTCCCATCACACATTCCCAGGGTCAGATACAGAGCGAAGCTCCCTCCGCACTGTCGCATCACACACTCCCAGGGTCAGACACAGAGAGAAGCTCCCTCCACATTGTCCCATCACACACTTGCGGGGTCAGACACAGAGCGAAGTTCCTTCCGCATTGTCCCATCACACACTCACGGGGTCAGACACAGAGCGAAGGTCCCTCCATACTGTCCCATCACACACTCCCAGGGTCACACACAGAGTTAAGCTCCTTCCAAATTGTCCCATCACACACTTGCAGGGTCAGACACAGAGCGAAGTTCCTTCCGCATTGTCCCATCACACACTCCCGGGGTCAGACACAGAGTGAAGCTCCCTCCATATTGTCCCATCACACACTCCCAGGGTCAGACAAAGAGTGAAGCTCCCTCCAAATTGTCCCATCACACACTTGCAGGGTCAGACACAGAGCGAAGTTCCTTCCGCATTGTGCATTCACACACTCCCGGGGTCAGACACAGAGTGAAGCTCCCACCATACTGTCCCATCACACACTCCCAGGGTGAGACTCAGAGTGAAGCTCCCTCCACATTGTCTCATCACACACTTGCGGGGTAAGACACAGAGTGAAGCTCCCTCTGGACCGTCCCGTCACACATTCCCAGGGTCAGATACAGGCTGAAGCTCCCTCTGCACTGTCCCATCACACACACCCAGGGTCAGACACAGAGTGAAGCTCCCTCCAAATTGTCCCATCACACACTTGCAGGGTCAGACACAGAGCGAAGTTCCTTCCGCATTGTCCCATCACACATTCCCGGGGTCAGACACAGAGCGAAGCTCCCTGCATACTGTCCCATCACACACTCCCAGGGTCAGACTCAGAGTGAAGCTCCCTCCAAATTGTCCCATCACACACTTGCAGGGTCAGACACAGAGCGAAATTCCTTCCGCATTGTCCCATCACACACACCCGGGGTCAGACCCGAGTCAAGCTCCCTCAGCACTGTCCCGTCACACACTCACAGGGTCAGACCCGAGTAAAGCACACTCCGCACCGTCCCGTCACACACTCCTGGGGTCAGACCCATATTGGAGTTCCCTCCGCACCGTCCCATCACACACTCCCAGGGTCAGATACAGACTGAAGATCCCTCCGTACCATACCATCACACACTCCCGGGGTCAGAGACAGAGCGAAGCTCCCTCCGCATTGTCCCATCACACACTCCCGTGGTCAGACACAGAGCGAAGATCCCTCCGCACTGTCCCATCACACACTTCCAGAGTCAGACACAGAGTGAAGCTCCCTCCACATTGTCCCATCACACACTTGCGGGATCAGACACAGAGCGAAGTTCCTTCCGCATTGTCCCATCACACACTGCCGGGGTCAGACACAGAGCGAAGCTCCCTCCATACTGTCCCATCACACACTCCCAGGGTCAGACACAGAGTGAAGCTCCCTCCAAATTGTCCCATCACACACTTGCAGGGTCAGACACAGAGCGAGGTTCCTTCCGCATTGTCCCATCACACACTCCCGGGGTCAGACACAGAGCGAAGCTTCCTCCATACTGTCCCATCACACACTCCAGGGGTCAGACACAGAGCGAAGATCCCTCCGCACTGTCCCATCACACACTTCCAGAGTCAAACACAGAGTGAAGCTCCCTCCACATTGTCCCATCACACACTTGCGGGATCAGACACAGAGCAAAGTTCCTTCCGCATTGTCCCATCACACACTCCCGGGGTCAGACACAGAGCGAAGCTCCCTCCATACTGTCCCATCACACACTCCCAGGGTCAGACACAGAGTGAAGCTCCCTCCAAATTGTCCCATCACACACTTGCAGGGTCAGACACAGAGCGAGGTTCCTTCCGCATTGTCCCATCACACACGTCCGGGGTCAGACACAGAGCGAAGCTTCCTCCATACTGTCCCATCACACATTCCCAGGGTCAGATACAGAGCGAAGCTCCCTCCGCACTGTCCCATCACACACTCCCAGGGTCAGACACAGAGAGAAGCTCCCTCCACATTGTCCCATCACACACTTGCGGGGTCAGACACAGAGCGAAGTTCCTTCCGCATTGTCCCATCACACACTCACGGGGTCAGACACAGAGCGAAGGTCCCTCCATACTGTCCCATCACACACTCCCAGGGTCACACACAGAGTTAAGCTCCTTCCAAATTGTCCCATCACACACTTGCAGGGTCAGACACAGAGCGAAGTTCCTTCCGCATTGTCCCATCACACACTCCCGGGGTCAGACACAGAGTGAAGCTCCCTCCATATTGTCCCATCACACACTCCCAGGGTCAGACAAAGAGTGAAGCTCCCTCCAAATTGTCCCATCACACACTTGCAGGGTCAGACAAAGAGTGAAGCTCCCTCCAAATTGTCCCATCACACACTTGATGGGTCAGACACAGAGCGAAGTTCCTTCCGCATTGTGCATTCACACACTCCGGGGGTCAGACACAGAGTGAAGCTCCCACCATACTGTCCCATCACACACTCCCAGGGTGAGACTCTGAGTGAAGCTCCCTCCAAATTGTCCCATCACACACTTGCAGGGTCAGACACAGAGCGAAGCTCCCTCCATACCGTCCCATCACACACTCCCAGGGTCAGATACAGAGCGAAGCTCCCTCCGCACTGTCCCATCACACACTCCCGGGGTCAGACACAGAGCGAAGCTCCCTCCGCAATGTCCCATCACACACTCCCAGGGTCAGACACAGAGTGAAGCTCCCTCCACATTGTCCCATCACACACTTGCGGGGTCAGACACAGAGCGAAGTTTCTTCCGCATTGTCGCATCACACATTCCCGGGGTCAGACACAGAGCGAAGCTCACTCCATACTGTCCCATCACACACTCCCAGGGTCAGACACAGATGAAGCTCCCTCCACATTGTCTCATCACACACTTGCGGGGTCAGACACAGAGTGAAGCTCCCTCAGGACCGTCCCGTCACACATTCCCAGGGTCAGATACAGGCTGAAGCTCCCTCTGCACTGTCCCATCACACACACCCAGGGTCAGACATAGAGTGAAGCTCCCTCCAAATTGTCCCATCACACACTCCCAGGGTCAGACTCAGAGTGAAGCTCCCTCCAAATTGTCCCATCACACACTTGCAGGGTCAGACACAGAGCGAAATTCCTTCCGCATTGTCCCATCACACACACACGGGGTCAGACCCGAGTCAAGCTCCCTCAGCACTGTCCCGTCACACACTCCCAGGGTCAGACCCGAGTAAAGCACACTCCGCACCGTCCCGTCACACACTCCTGGGGTCAGACCCATATTGGAGTTCCCTCCGCACCGTCCCATCACACACTCCCAGGGTCAGATACAGACTGAAGATCCCTCCGTACCATACCATCACACACTCCCGGGGTCAGAGACAGAGCGAAGCTCCCTCCGCATTGTCCCATCACACACTCCCGTGGTCAGACACAGAGCGAAGATCCCTCCGCACTGTCCCATCACACACTTCCAGAGTCAGACACAGAGTGAAGCTCCCTCCACATTGTCCCATCACACACTTGCGGGATCAGACACAGAGCGAAGTTCCTTCCGCATTGTCCCATCACACACTCCCGGGGTCAGAAACAGAGCGAAGCTCCCTCCATACTGTCCCATCACACACTCCCAGGGTCAGACACAGAGTGAAGCTCCCTCCAAATTGTCCCATCACACACTTGCAGGGTCAGACAAAGAGCGAGGTTCCTTCCGCATTGTCCCATCACACACTCCCGGGGTCAGACACAGAGCGAAGCTTCCTCCATACTGTCACAACACACACTCCAGGGGTCAGACACAGAGCGAAGATCCCTCCGCACTGTCCCATCACACACTTCCAGAGTCAGACACAGAGTGAAGCTCCCTCCACATTGTCCCATCACACACTTGCGGGATCAGACACAGAGCGAAGTTCCTTCCGCATTGTCCCATCACACACTCCCGGGGTCAGACACAGAGCGAAGCTCCCTCCATACTGTCCCATCACACACTCCCAGGGTCAGACACAGAGTGAAGCTCCCTCCAAATTGTCCCATCACACACTTGCAGGGTCAGACACAGAGCGAGGTTCCTTCCGCATTGTCCCATCACACACGTCCGGGGTCAGACACAGAGCGAAGCTTCCTCCATACTGTCCCATCACACATTCCCAGGGTCAGATACAGAGCGAAGCTCCCTCCGCACTGTCCCATCACACACTCCCAGGGTCAGACACAGAGAGAAGCTCCCTCCACATTGTCCCATCACACACTTGCGGGGTCAGACACAGAGCGAAGTTCCTTCCGCATTGTCCCATCACACACTCACGGGGTCAGACACAGAGCGAAGGTCCCTCCATACTGTCCCATCACACACTCCCAGGGTCACACACAGAGTTAAGCTCCTTCCAAATTGTCCCATCACACACTTGCAGGGTCAGACACAGAGCGAAGTTCCTTCCGCATTGTCCCATCACACACTCCCGGGGTCAGACACAGAGTGAAGCTCCCTCCATATTGTCCCATCACACACTCCCAGGGTCAGACAAAGAGTGAAGCTCCCTCGAAATTGTCCCATCACACACTTGCAGGGTCAGACACAGAGCGAAGTTCCTTCCGCATTGTGCATTCACACACTCCCGGGGTCAGACACAGAGTGAAGCTCCCACCATACTGTCCCATCACACACTCCCAGGGTGAGACTCAGAGTGAAGCTCCCTCCAAATTGTCCCATCACACACTTGCAGGGTCAGACACAGAGCGAAGCTCCCTCCATACCGTCCCATCACACACTCCCAGGGTCAGATACAGAGCGAAGCTCCCTCCGCACTGTCCCATCACACAGTCCCGGGGTCAGACACAGAGCGAAGTTCCTTCCGCATTGTCCCATAACACACTCCCGGGGTCAGACACAGAGCGAAGCTCCCTCCATACTGTCCCATCATACACTCCCATGGTCAGACACAGAGTGAGGCTCCCTCCAAATTGTCCCATCACACACTTGAAGGGTCGGACACAGAGCGAAGTTCCTTCCGCATTGTCCCATCACACACTCCCGGGGTCAGACACAGAGCGAAGCTCCCTCCATACTGTCCCATCACACACTCCCAGGGTCAGACACAGAGAGAAGCTCCCTCCACATTGTCTCATCACACACTTGCGGGGTCAGACACAGAGTGAAGCTCCCTCTGGACCGTCCCGTCACACATTCCCAGGGTCAGATACAGGCTGAAGCTCCCTCTGCACTGTCCCATCACACACACCCAGGGTCAGACACAGAGTGAAGCTCCCTCCAAATTGTCCCATCACACACTTGCAGGGTCAGACACAGAGCGAAGTTCCTTCCGCATTGTCCCATCACACATTCCCAGGGTCAGACACAGAGCGAAGCTCCCTGCATGCTACCCATCACACACTCCCAGGGTCAGACTCAGAGTGAACCTCCCTCCAAATTGTCCCATCACACACTTGCGGGATCAGACACAGAGCGAAGTTCCTTCCGCATTGTCCCATCACACACTCCCGGGGTCAGACACAGAGCGAAGCTCCCTCCATACTGTCCCATCACACACTCCCAGGGTCAGACACAGAGTGAAGCTGCCTCCAAATTGTCCCATCACACACTTGCAGGGTCAGACACAGAGCGAGGTTCCTTCCGCATTGTCCCATCACACACTCCCGGGGTCAGACACAGAGCGAAGCTTCCTCCATACTGTCCCATCACACATTCCCAGGGTCAGATACAGAGCGAAGCTCCCTCCGCACTGTCCCATCACACACTCCCGGGGTCAGACACAGAGAGAAGCTCCCTCCACATTGTCCCATCACACACTCCCAGGGTCAGACAAAGAGTGAAGCTCCCTCCAAATTGTCCCATCACACACTTGAAGGGTCAGACACAGAGCGAAGTTCCTTCCGCATTGTGCATTCACACACTCCCGGGGTCAGACACAGAGTGAAGCTCCCACCATACTGTCCCATCACACACTCCCAGGGTGAGACTCTGAGTGAAGCTCCCTCCAAATTGTCCCATCACACACTTGCAGGGTCAGACACAGAGCGAAGCTCCCTCCATACCGTCCCATCACACACTCCCAGGGTCAGATACAGAGCGAAGCTCCCTCCGCACTGTCCCATCACACACTCCCGGGGTCAGACACAGAGCGAAGCTCCCTCCGCAATGTCCCATCACACACTCCCAGGGTCAGACACAGAGTGAAGCTCCCTCCACATTGTCCCATCACACACTTGCGGGGTCAGACACAGAGCGAAGTTCCTTCCGCATTGTCCCATAACACACTCCCGGGGTCAGACACAGAGCGAAGATCCCTCCATACTGTCCCATCATACACTCCCATGGTCAGACACAGAGTGAGGCTCCCTCCAAATTGTCCCATCACACACCTGAAGGGTCAGACACAGAGCGAAGTTCCTTCCGCATTGTCGCATCACACATTCCCGGGGTCAGACACAGAGCGAAGCTCCCTCCATACTGTCCCATCACACAATCCCAGGGTCAGACACAGAGTGAAGCTCCCTCCACATTGTCTCATCACACACTTGCGGGGTCAGACACAGAGTGAAGCTCCCTCAGGACCGTCCCGTCACACATTCCAAGGGTCAGATACAGGCTGAAGCTCCCTCTGCACTGTCCCATCACACACACCCAGGGTCAGACATAGAGTGAAGCTCCCTCCAAATTGTCCCATCACACACTTGCAGGGTCAGACACAGAGCGAAGTTCCTTCCGCATTGTCCCATCACACATTCCCGGGGTCAGACACAGAGCGAAGCTCCCTGCATACTGTCCCATCACACATTCCCAGGGTCAGATACAGAGCGAAGCTCCCTCCGCACTGTCCCATCACACACTCCCAGGGTCAGACACAGAGAGAAGCTCCCTCCACATTGTCCCATCACACACTTGCGGGGTCAAACACAGAGCGAAGCTCCCTCCGCATTGTCCCATCACACACTCCCGGGGTCAGACACAGAGCGAAGATCCCTCCGCACTGTCCCATCACACACTTCCAGAGTCAGACACAGAGTGAAGCTCCCTCCATACCGTCCCATCACACACTCCCAGGGTCAGATACAGAGCGAAGCTCCCTCCGCACTGTCCCATCACACAGTCCCGGGGTCAGACACAGAGCGAAGCTCCCTCCGCACTGTCCCATCACACACTCCCAGGGTCAGACACAGAGTGAAGCTTCCTCCACATTGTCCCATCACACACTTGCGGGGTCAGACACAGAGCGAAGTTCCTTCCGCATTGTCCCATAACACACTCCCGGTGTCAGACACAGAGCGAAGCTCCCTCCATACTGTCCCATCATACACTCCCATGGACAGACACAGAGTGAGGCTCCCTCCAAATTGTCCCATCACACACTTGAAGGGTCAGACACAGAGCGAAGTTCCTTCCGCATTGTCCCATCACACACTCCCGGGGTCAGACACAGAGCAAAGCTCCCTCCATACTGTCCCGTCACACACTCACAGGGTCAGACACAGAGTGAGGCTCCCTCCACATTGTCTCATCACACACTTGCGGGGTCAGACACAGAGCGAAATTCCTTCCGCATTGTCCCATCACACACTCCCGGGGTCAGACACAGAGCGAAGCTCCCTCCATACCGTCCCATCACACACTGCCAGGGTCAGATACAGAGCGAAGCTCCCTCCGCACTGTCCCATCACACACTCCCGGGGTCAGATACAGGCTGAAGCTCCCTCTGGACCGTCCCGTCACACATTCCCAGGGTCAGATACAGGCTGAAGCTCCCTCTGCACTGTCCCATCACACACACCCAGGGTCAACACAGAGTGAAGCTCCCTCCAAATTGTCCCATCACACACTTGCAGGGTCAGACACAGAGCGAAGTTCCTTCCGCATTGTCCCATCACACATTCCCAGGGTCAGACACAGAGCGAAGCTCCCTGCATACTGTCCCATCACACACTCCCAGGGTCAGATACAGAGCGAAGCTCCCTCCGCACTGTCCCATCACACATTCCCGGGGTCAGATACAGGCTGAAGCTCCCTCTGCACTGTCCCATCACACACTCCCAGGGTCAGACACAGAGCGAAGCTCCCTCCATACTGTCCCATCACACACTCCCAGGGTCAGACACAGAGTGAAGCTCCCTCCAAATTGTCCCATCACACACTTGCAGGGTCAGATACAGAGCGAAGTTCCTTCCGCATTGTCCCATAACACACTCCCGGGGTCAGACACAGAGCGAAGTTCCCACCATACTGTCCCATCATGCACTCCCATGGTCAGAAACAGAGTGAGGCTCCCTCCAAATTGTCCCATCACACACTTGAAGGGTCAGACACAGAGCGAAGTTCCTTCCGCATTGTCCCATCACACACTCCCGGGGTCAGACACAGAGCGAAGCTCCCTCCATACTGTCCCATCACACACACCCAGGGTCAGACACAGAGTGAAGCTCACTCCACATTGTCTCATCACACACTTGCGGGGTCAGACACAGAGTGAAGCTCCCTCTGGACCGTCCCGTCACACATTCCCAGGGTCAGATACAGGCTGAAGCTCCCTCTGCACTGTCCCATCACACACACCCAGGGTCAGACACAGAGTGAAGCTCCCTCCAAATTGTCCCATCACACACTTGCAGGGTCAGACACAGAGCGAAGTTCCTTCCGCATTGTCCCATCACACATTCCCGGGGTCAGACACAGAGCGAAGCTCCCTGCATACTGTCCCATCACACATTCCCAGGGTCAGATACAGAGCGAAGCTCCCTCCGCACTGTCCCATCACACACTCCCAGGTTCAGACACAGAGAGAAGCTCCCTCCACATTGTCCCATCACACACTTGCGGGGTCAGACACAGAGCGAAGCTCCCTCCGCATTGTCCCATCACACACTCCCGGGGTCAGACTCAGAGCGAAGCTCCCTCCATACTGTCCCATCACACACTCCCAGGGTCAGACACAGAGTGAAGCTCCCTCCAAATTGTCCCATCACACACTTGCAGGGTCAGACACAGAGCGAGGTTCCTTCCGCATTGTCCCATCACACACTCCCGGGGTCAGACACAGAGCGAAGCTTCCTCCATACTGTCCCATCACACATTCCCAGGGTCAGATACAGAGCGAAGCTCCCTCCGCACTGTCGCATCACACACTCCCAGGGTCAGACACAGAGAGAAGCTCCCTCCACATTGTCCCATCACACACTTGCGGGGTCAGACACAGAGCGAAGTTCCTTCCGCATTGTCCCATCACACACTCACGGGGTCAGACACAGAGCGAAGGTCCCTCCATACTGTCCCATCACACACTCCCAGGGTCACACACAGAGTTAAGCTCCTTCCAAATTGTCCCATCACACACTTGCAGGGTCAGACACAGAGCGAAGTTCCTTCCGCATTGTCCCATCACACACTCCCGGGGTCAGACACAGAGTGAAGCTCCCTCCATATTGTCCCATCACACACTCCCAGGGTCAGACAAAGAGTGAAGCTCCCTCCAAATTGTCCCATCACACACTTGCAGGGTCAGACACAGAGCGAAGTTCCTTCCGCATTGTGCATTCACACACTCCCGGGGTCAGACACAGAGTGAAGCTCCCACCATACTGTCCCATCACACACTCCCAGGGTGAGACTCAGAGTGAATCTCCCTCCACATTGTCTCATCACACACTTGCGGGGTCAGACACAGAGTGAAGCTCCCTCTGGACCGTCCCGTCACACATTCCCAGGGTCAGATACAGGCTGAAGCTCCCTCTGCACTGTCCCATCACACACACCCAGGGTCAGACACAGAGTGAAGCTCCCTCCAAATTGTCCCATCACACACTTGCAGGGTCAGACACAGAGCGAAGTTCCTTCCGCATTGTCCCATCACACATTCCCGGGGTCAGACACAGAGCGAAGCTCCCTGCATACTGTCCCATCACACACTCCCAGGGTCAGACTCAGAGTGAAGCTCCCTCCAAATTGTCCCATCACACACTTGCAGGGTCAGACACAGAGCGAAATTCCTTCCGCATTGTCCCATCACACACACCCGGGGTCAGACCAGAGTCAAGCTCCCTCAGCACTGTCCCGTCACACACTCCCAGGGTCAGACCCGAGTAAAGCACACTCCGCACCGTCCCGTCACACACTCCTGGGGTCAGACCCATATTGGAGTTCCCTCCGCACCGTCCCATCACACACTCCCAGGGTCAGATACAGACTGAAGATCCCTCCGTACCATACCATCACACACTCCCGGGGTCAGAGACAGAGCGAAGCTCCCTCCGCATTGTCCCATCACACACTCCCGTGGTCAGACACAGAGCGAAGATCCCTCCGCACTGTCCCATCACACACTTCCAGAGTCAGACACAGAGTGAAGCTCCCTCCACATTGTCCCATCACACACTTGCGGGATCAGACACAGAGCGAAGTTCCTTCCGCATTGTCCCATCACACACTGCCGGGGTCAGACACAGAGCGAAGCTCCCTCCATACTGTCCCATCACACACTCCCAGGGTCAGACACAGAGTGAAGCTCCCTCCAAATTGTCCCATCACACACTTGCAGGGTCAGACACAGAGCGAGGTTCCTTCCGCATTGTCCCATCACACACTCCCGGGGTCAGACACAGAGCGAAGCTTCCTCCATACTGTCCCATCACACACTCCAGGGGTCAGACACAGAGCGAAGATCCGTCCGCACTGTCCCATCACACACTTCCAGAGTCAAACACAGAGTGAAGCTCCCTCCACATTGTCCCATCACACACTTGCGGGATCAGACACAGAGCGAAGTTCCTTCCGCATTGTCCCATCACACACTCCCGGGGTCAGACACAGAGCGAAGCTCCCTCCATACTGTCCCATCACACACTCCCAGGGTCAGACACAGAGTGAAGCTCCCTCCAAATTGTCCCATCACACACTTGCAGGGTCAGACACAGAGCGAGGTTCCTTCCGCATTGTCCCATCACACACGTCCGGGGTCAGACACAGAGCGAAGCTTCCTCCATACTGTCCCATCACACATTCCCAGGGTCAGATACAGAGCGAAGCTCCCTCCGCACTGTCCCATCACACACTCCCAGGGTCAGACACAGAGAGAAGCTCCCTCCACATTGTCCCATCACACACTTGCGGGGTCAGACACAGAGCGAAGTTCCTTCCGCATTGTCCCATCACACACTCACGGGGTCAGACACAGAGCGAAGGTCCCTCCATACTGTCCCATCACACACTCCCAGGGTCACACACAGAGTTAAGCTCCTTCCAAATTGTCCCATCACACACTTGCAGGGTCAGACACAGAGCGAAGTTCCTTCCGCATTGTCCCATCACACACTCCCGGGGTCAGACACAGAGTGAAGCTCCCTCCATATTGTCCCATCACACACTCCCAGGGTCAGACAAAGAGTGAAGCTCCCTCCAAATTGTCCCATCACACACTTGCAGGGTCAGACAAAGAGTGAAGCTCCCTCCAAATTGTCCCATCACACACTTGATGGGTCAGACACAGAGCGAAGTTCCTTCCGCATTGTGCATTCACACACTCCGGGGGTCAGACACAGAGTGAAGCTCCCACCATACTGTCCCATCACACACTCCCAGGGTGAGACTCTGAGTGAAGCTCCCTCCAAATTGTCCCATCACACACTTGCAGGGTCAGACACAGAGCGAAGCTCCCTCCATACCGTCCCATCACACACTCCCAGGGTCAGATACAGAGCGAAGCTCCCTCCGCACTGTCCCATCACACACTCCCGGGGTCAGACACAGAGCGAAGCTCCCTCCGCAATGTCCCATCACACACTCCCAGGGTCAGACACAGAGTGAAGCTCCCTCCACATTGTCCCATCACACACTTGCGGGGTCAGACACAGAGCGAAGTTCCTTCCGCATTGTCCCATAACACACTCCCGGGGTCAGACACAGAGCGAAGCGCCCTCCATACTGTCCCATCATACACTCCCATGGTCAGACACAGAGTGAGGCTCCCTCCAAATTGTCCCATCACACACCTGAAGGGTCAGACACAGAGCGAAGTTTCTTCCGCATTGTCGCATCACACATTCCCGGGGTCAGACACAGAGCGAAGCTCACTCCATACTGTCCCATCACACACTCCCAGGGTCAGACACAGATGAAGCTCCCTCCACATTGTCTCATCACACACTTGCGGGGTCAGACACAGAGTGAAGCTCCCTCAGGACCGTCCCGTCACACATTCCCAGGGTCAGATACAGGCTGAAGCTCCCTCTGCACTGTCCGATCACACACACCCAGGGTCAGACATAGAGTGAAGCTCCCTCCAAATTGTCCCATCACACACTCCCAGGGTCAGACTCAGAGTGAAGCTCCCTCCAAATTGTCCCATCACACACTTGCAGGGTCAGACACAGAGCGAAATTCCTTCCGCATTGTCCCATCACACACACACGGGGTCAGACCCGAGTCAAGCTCCCTCAGCACTGTCCCGTCACACACTCCCAGGGTCAGACCCGAGTAAAGCACACTCCGCACCGTCCCGTCACACACTCCCGGGGTCAGACACAGAGCGAAGCTTCCTCCATACTGTCCCATCACACATTCCCAGGGTCAGATACAGAGCGAAGCTCCCTCCGCACTGTCCCATCACACACTCCCGGGGTCAGACACAGAGAGAAGCTCCCTCCACATTGTCCCATCACACACTCCCAGGGTCAGACAAAGAGTGAAGCTCCCTCCAAATTGTCCCATCACACACTTGAAGGGTCAGACACAGAGCGAAGTTCCTTCCGCATTGTGCATTCACACACTCCCGGGGTCAGACACAGAGTGAAGCTCCCACCATACTGTCCCATCACACACTCCCAGGGTGAGACTCTGAGTGAAGCTCCCTCCAAATTGTCCCATCACACACTTGCAGGGTCAGACACAGAGCGAAGCTCCCTCCATACCGTCCCATCACACACTCCCAGGGTCAGATACAGAGCGAAACTCCCTCCGCACTGTCCCATCACACACTCCCGGGGTCAGACACAGAGCGAAGCTCCCTCCGCAATGTCCGATCACACACTCCCAGGGTCAGACACAGAGTGAAGCTCCCTCCACATTGTCCCATCACACACTTGCGGGGTCAGACACAGAGTGAAGTTCCTTCCGCATTGTCCCATAACACACTCCCGGGGTCAGACACAGAGCGAAGCTCCCTCCATACTGTCCCATCATACACTCCCATGGTCAGACACAGAGTGAGGCTCCCTCCAAATTGTGCCATCACACACCTGAAGGGTCAGACACAGAGCGAAGTTCCTTCCGCATTGTCGCATCACACATTCCCGGGGTCAGACACAGAGCGAAGCTCCCTCCATACTGTCCCATCACACAATCCCAGGGTCAGACACAGAGTGAAGCTCCCTCCACATTGTCTCATCACACACTTGCGGGGTCAGACACAGAGTGAAGCTCCCTCAGGACCGTCCCGTCACACATTCCCAGGGTCAGATACAGGCTGAAGCTCCCTCTGCACTGTCCCATCACACACACCCAGGGTCAGACATAGAGTGAAGCTCCCTCCAAATTGTCCCATCACACACTTGCAGGGTCAGACACAGAGCGAAGTTCCTTCCGCATTGTCCCATCACACATTCCCGGGGTCAGACACAGAGCGAAGCTCCCTGCATACTGTCCCATCACACATTCCCAGGGTCAGATACAGAGCGAAGCTCCCTCCACACTGTCCCATCACACACTCCCAGGGTCAGACACAGAGAGAAGCTCCCTCCACATTGTCCCATCACACACTTGCGGGGTCAAACACAGAGCGAAGCTCCCTCCGCATTGTCCCATCACACACTCCCGGGGTCAGACACAGAGCGAAGATCCCTCCGCACTGTCCCATCACACACTTCCAGAGTCAGACACAGAGTGACGCTCCCTCCATACCGTCCCATCACACACTCCCAGGGTCAGATACAGAGCGAAGCTCCCTCCGCACTGTCCCATCACACAGTCCCGGGGTCAGACACAGAGCGAAGCTCCCTCCGCACTGTCCCATCACACACTCCCAGGGTCAGACACAGAGTGAAGCTTCCTCCACATTGTCCCATCACACACTTGCGGGGTCAGACACAGAGCGAAGTTCCTTCCGCATTGTCCCAGAACACACTCCCGGGGTCAGACACAGAGCGAAGCTCCCTCCATACTGTCCCATCATACACTCCCATGGACAGACACAGAGTGAGGCTCCCTCCAAATTGTCCCATCACACACTTGAAGGGTCAGACACAGAGCGAAGTTCCTTCCGCATTGTCCCATCACACACTCCCGGGGTCAGACACAGAGCGAAGCTCCCTCCATACTGTCCCGTCACACACTCCCAGGGTCAGACACAGAGTGAAGCTCCCTCCACATTGTCTCATCACACACTTGCGGGGTCAGACACAGAGCGAAATTCCTTCCGCATTGTCCCATCACACACTCCCGGGGTCAGACACAGAGCGAAGCTCCCTCCATACCGTCCCATCACACACTGCCAGGGTCAGATACAGAGCGAAGCTCCCTCCGCACTGTCCCATCACACACTCCCGGGGTCAGATACAGGCTGAAGCTCCCTCTGGACCGTCCCGTCACACATTCCCAGGGTCAGATACAGGCTGAAGCTCCCTCTGCACTGTCCCATCACACACACCCAGGGTCAGACACAGAGTGAAGCTCCCTCCAAATTGTCCCATCACACACTTGCAGGGTCAGACACAGAGCGAAGTTCCTTCCGCATTGTCCCATCACACATTCCCAGGGTCAGACACAGAGCGAAGCTCCCTGCATACTGTCCCATCACACACTCCCAGGGTCAGACTCAGAGTGAAGCTCCCTCCAAATTGTCCCATCACACACTTGCAGGGTCAGACACAGAGCGAAATTCCTTCCGCATTGTCCCATCACACACTCCCGGGGTCAGACACAGAGCGAAGCTCCCTCCATACCGTCCCATCACACACTCCCAGGGTCAGATACAGAGCGAAGCTCTCTCCGCACTGTCCCATCACACACTCCCGGGGTCAGATACAGGCTGAAGCTCCCTCTGCACTGTCCCATCACACACTCCCAGGGTCAGACACAGAGCGAAGCTCCCTCCATACTGTCCCATCACACACTCCCAGGGTCAGACACAGAGTGAAGCTCCCTCCAAATTGTCCCATCACACACTTGCAGGGTCAGATACAGAGCGAAGTTCCTTCCGCATTGTCCCATAACACACTCCCGGGGTCAGACACAGAGCGAAGTTCCCACCATACTGTCCCATCATGCACTCCCATGGTCAGAAACAGAGTGAGGCTCCCTCCAAATTGTCCCATCACACACTTGAAGGGTCAGACACAGAGCGAAGTTCCTTCCGCATTGTCCCATCACACACTCCCGGGGTCAGACACAGAGCGAAGCTCCCTCCATACTGTCCCATCACACACTCCCAGGGTCAGACACAGAGTGAAGCTCCCTCCACATTGTCTCATCACACACTTGCGGGGTCAGACACAGAGTGAAGCTCCTTCTGGACCGTCCCGTCACACATTCCCAGGGTCAGATACAGGCTGAAGCTCCCTCTGCACTGTCCCATCACACACACCCAGGGTCAGACACAGAGTGAAGCTCCCTCCAAATTGTCCCATCACACACTTGCAGGGTCAGACACAGAGCGAAGTTCCTTCCGCATTGTCCCATCACACATTCCCGGGGTCAGACACAGAGCGAAGCTCCCTGCATACTGTCCCATCACACATTCCCAGGGTCAGATACAGAGCGAAGCTCCCTCCGCACTGTCCCATCACACACTCCCAGGGTCAGACACAGAGAGAAGCTCCCTCCACATTGTCCCATCACACACTTGCGGGGTCAGACACAGAGCGAAGCTCCCTCCGCATTGTCCCATCACACACTCCCGGGGTCAGACTCAGAGCGAAGCTCCCTCCATACTGTCCCATCACACACTCCCAGGGTCAGACACAGAGTGAAGCTCCCTCCAAATTGTCCCATCACACACTTGCAGGGTCAGACACAGAGCGAGGTTCCTTCCGCATTGTCCCATCACACACTCCCGGGGTCAGACACAGAGCGAAGCTTCCTCCATACTGTCCCATCACACATTCCCAGGGTCAGATACAGAGCGAAGCTCCCTCCGCACTGTCGCATCACACACTCCCAGGGTCAGACACAGAGAGAAGCTCCCTCCACATTGTCCCATCACACACTCCCGGGGTCAGACACAGAGCGAAGTTCCTTCCGCATTGTCCCATCACACACTCACGGGGTCAGACACAGAGCGAAGGTCCCTCCATACTGTCCCATCACACACTCCCAGGGTCACACACAGAGTTAAGCTCCTTCCAAATTGTCCCATCACACACTTGCAGGGTCAGACACAGAGCGAAGTTCCTTCCGCATTGTCCCATCACACACTCCCGGGGTCAGACACAGAGTGAAGCTCCCTCCATATTGTCCCATCACACACTCCCAGGGTCAGACAAAGAGTGAAGCTCCCTCCAAATTGTCCCATCACACACTTGCAGGGTCAGACACAGAGCGAAGTTCCTTCCGCATTGTGCATTCACACACTCCCGGGGTCAGACACAGAGTGAAGCTCCCACCATACTGTCCCATCACACACTCCCAGGGTGAGACTCAGAGTGAAGCTCCCTCCACATTGTCTCATCACACACTTGCGGGGTCAGACACAGAGTGAAGCTCCCTCTGGACCGTCCCGTCACACATTCCCAGGGTCAGATACAGGCTGAAGCTCCCTCTGCACTGTCCCATCACACACACCCAGGGTCAGACACAGAGTGAAGCTCCCTCCAAATTGTCCCATCACACACTTGCAGGGTCAGACACAGAGCGAAGTTCCTTCCGCATTGTCCCATCACACATTCCCGGGGTCAGACACAGAGCGAAGCTCCCTGCATACTGTCCCATCACACACTCCCAGGGTCAGACTCAGAGTGAAGCTCCCTCCAAATTGTCCCATCACACACTTGCAGGGTCAGACACAGAGCGAAATTCCTTCCGCATTGTCCCATCACACACACCCGGGGTCAGACCCGAGTCAAGCTCCCTCAGCACTGTCCCGTCACACACTCCCAGGGTCAGACCCGAGTAAAGCACACTCCGCACCGTCCCGTCACACACTCCTGGGGTCAGACCCATATTGGAGTTCCCTCCGCACCGTCCCATCACACACTCCCAGGGTCAGATACAGACTGAAGATCCCTCCGTACCATACCATCACACACTCCCGGGGTCAGAGACAGAGCGAAGCTCCCTCCGCATTGTCCCATCACACACTCCCGTGGTCAGACACAGAGCGAAGATCCCTCCGCACTGTACCATCACACACTTCCAGAGTCAGACACAGAGTGAAGCTCCCTCCACATTGTCCCATCACACACTTGCGGGATCAGACACAGAGCGAAGTTCCTTCCGCATTGTCCCATCACACACTCCCGGGGTCAGACACAGAGCGAAGCTCCCTCCATACTGTCCCATCACACACTCCCAGGGTCAGACACAGAGTGAAGCTCCCTCCAAATTGTCCCATCACACACTTGCAGGGTCAGACACAGAGCGAGGTTCCTTCCGCATTGTCCCATCACACACTCCCGGGGTCAGACACAGAGCGAAGCTTCCTCCATACTGTCCCATCACACACTCCAGGGGTCAGACACAGAGCGAAGATCCCTCCGCACTGTCCCATCACACACACCCGGGGTCAGACCCGAGTCAAGCTCCCTCAGCACTGTCCCGTCACACACTCCCAGGGTCAGACCCGAGTAAAGCACACTCCGCACCGTCCCGTCACACACTCCTGGGGTCAGACCCATATTGGAGTTCCCTCCGCACCGTCCCATCACACACTCCCAGGGTCAGATACAGACTGAAGATCCCTCCGTACCATACCATCACACACTCCCGGGGTCAGAGACAGAGCGAAGCTCCCTCCACATTGTCCCATCACACACTCCCGTGGTCAGACACAGAGCGAAGATCCCTCCGCACTGTCCCATCACACACTTCCAGAGTCAGACACAGAGTGAAGCTCCCTCCACATTGTCCCATCACACACTTGCGGGATCAGACACAGAGCGAAGTTCCTTCCGCATTGTCCCATCACACACTCCCGGGGTCAGACACAGAGCGAAGCTCCCTCCATACTGTCCCATCACACACTCCCAGGGTCAGACACAGAGTGAAGCTCCCTCCAAATTGTCCCATCACACACTTGCAGGGTCAGACACAGAGCGAGGTTCCTTCCGCATTGTCCCATCACACACGTCCGGAGTCAGACACAGAGCGAAGCTTCCTCCATACTGTCCCATCACACATTCCCAGGGTCAGATACAGAGCGAAGCTCCCTCCGCACTGTCCCATCACACACTCCCAGGGTCAGACACAGAAGAAGCTCCCTCCACATTGTCCCATCACACACTTGCGGGGTCAGACACAGAGCGAAGTTCCTTCCGCATTGTCCCATCACACACTCACGGGGTCAGACACAGAGCGAAGGTCCCTCCATACTGTCCCATCACACACTCCCAGGGTCACACACAGAGTTAAGCTCCTTCCAAATTGTCCCATCACACACTTGCAGGGTCAGACACAGAGCGAAGTTCCTTCCGCATTGTCCCATCACACACTCCCGGGGTCAGACACAGAGTGAAGCTCCCTCCATATTGTCCCATCACACACTCCCAGGGTCAGACAAAGAGTGAAGCTCCCTCCAAATTGTCCCATCACACACTTGCAGGGTCAGACACAGAGCGAAGTTCCTTCCGCATTGTGCATTCACACACTCCCGGGGTCAGACACAGAGTGAAGCTCCCACCATACTGTCCCATCACACACTCCCAGGGTGAGACTCAGTGTGAAGCTCCCTCCAAATTGTCCCATCACACACTTGCTGGGTCAGACACAGAGCGAAGCTCCCTCCATACCGTCCCATCACACACTCCCAGGGTCAGATACAGAGCGAAGCTCCCTCAGCACTGTCCCATCACACAGTCCCGGGGTCAGACACAGATTGAAGTTCCTTCCGCATTGTCCCATGACACACTCCCGGGGTCAGACACAGAGCGAAGCTCCCTCCATACTGTCCCATCATACACTCCCATGGTCAGACACAGAGTGAGGCTCCCTCCAAATTGTCCCATCACACACTTGAAGGGTCGGACACAGAGCGAAGTTCCTTCCGCATTGTCCCATCACACAATCCCGGGGTCAGACACAGAGCGAAGCTCCCTCCATACTGTCCCATCACACACTCCCAGGGTCAGACACAGAGAGATGCTCCCTCCACATTGTCTCATCACACACATGCGGGGTCAGACACAGAGTGAAGCTCCCTCTGGACCGTCCCGTCACACATTCCCAGGGTCAGATACAGGCTGAAGCTCCCTCAGCACTGTCCCATCACACACACCCAGGGTCAGACACAGAGTGAAGCTCCCTCCAAATTGTCCCATCACACACTTGCACGGTCAGACACAGAGCGAAGTTCCTTCCGCATTGTCCCATCACACATTCCCAGGGTCAGACACAGAGCGAAGCTCCCTGCATACTGTCCCATCACACACTCCCAGGGTCAGACTCAGAGTGAACCTCCCTCCAAATTGTCCCATCACACACTTGCGGGATCAGACACAGAGCGAAGTTCCTTCCGCATTGTCCCATCACACACTCCCGGGGTCAGACACAGAGCGAAGCTCCCTCCATACTGTCCCATCACACACTCCCAGGGTCAGACACAGAGTGAAGCTCCCTCCAAATTGTCCCATCACACACTTGCAGGGTCAGACACAGAGCGAGGTTCCTTCCGCATTGTCCCATCACACACTCCCGGGGTCAGACACAGAGCGAAGCTTCCTCCATACTGTCCCATCACACATTCCCAGGGTCACATACAGAGCGAAGCTCCCTCCGCACTGTCCCATCACACACTCCCGGGGTCAGACACAGAGAGAAGCTCCCTCCACATTGTCCCATCACACACTCCCAGGGTCAGACAAAGAGTGAAGCTCCCTCCAAATTGTCCCATCACACACTTGAAGGGTCAGACACAGAGCGAAGTTCCTTCCGCATTGTGCATTCACACACTCCCGGGGTCAGATACAGAGTGAAGCTCCCACCATACTGTCCCATCACACACTCCCAGGGTGAGACTCTGAGTGAAGCTCCCTCCAAATTGTCCCATCACACACTTGCAGGGTCAGACACAGAGCGAAGCTCCCTCCATACCGTCCCATCACACACTCCCAGGGTCAGATACAGAGCGAAGCTCCCTCCGCACTGTCCCATCACACACTCCCGGGGTCAGACACAGAGCGAAGCTCCCTCCGCAATGTCCCATCACACACTCCCAGGGTCAGACACAGAGTGAAGCTCCCTCCACATTGTCCCATCACACACTTGCGGGGTCAGACACAGAGCGAAGTTCCTTCCGCATTGTCCCATAACACACTCCCGGGGTCAGACACAGAGCGAAGCTCCCTCCATACTGTCCCATCATACACTCCCATGGTCAGACACAGAGTGAGGCTCCCTCCAAATTGTCCCATCACACACCTGAAGGGTCAGACACAGAGCGAAGTTCCTTCCGCATTGTCGCATCACACTTTCCCGGGGTCAGACACAGAGCGAAGCTCCCTCCATACTGTCCCATCACACACTCCCAGGGTCAGACACAGAGTGAAGCTCCCTCCACATTGTCTCATCACACACTTGCGGGGTCAGACACAGAGTGAAGCTCCCTCAGGACCGTCCCGTCACACATTCCCAGGGTCAGATACAGGCTGAAGCTCCCTCTGCACTGTCCCATCACACACACCCAGGGTCAGACACAGAGTGAAGCTCCATCCAAATTGTCCCATCACACACTTGCAGGGTCAGACACAGAGCGAAGTTCCTTCCGCATTGTCCCATCACACATTCCCGGGGTCAGACACAGAGCGAAGCTCCCTGCATACTGTCCCATCACACATTCCCAGGGTCAGATACAGAGCGAAGCTCCCTCCGCACTGTCCCATCACACACTCCCAGGGTCAGACACAGAGAGAAGCTCCCTCCACATTGTCCCATCACACACTTGCCCGGTCAGACACAGAGCGAAGCTCCCTCCGCATTGTCCCATCACCCACTCCCGGGGTCAGACACAGAGCGAAGATCCCTCCGCACTGTCCCATCACACACTTCCAGAGTCAGACACAGAGTGAAGCTCCCTCCACATTGTCCCATCACACACTTGCGGGATCAGACACAGAGCGAAGTTCCTTCCGCATTGTCCCATCACACACTCCCGGGGTCAGACACAGAGCGAAGCTCCCTCCATACTGTCCCATCACACACTCCCAGGGTCAGACACAGAGTGAAGCTCCCTCCAAATTGTCCCATCACACACTTGCAGGGTCAGACACAGAGCGAGGTTCCTTCCGCATTGTCCCATCACACACGTCCGGGGTCAGACACAGAGCGAAGCTTCCTCCATACTGTCCCATCACACATTCCCAGGGTCAGATACAGAGCGAAGCTCCCTCCGCACTGTCCCATCACACACTCCCAGGGTCAGACACAGAGAGAAGCTACCTCCACATTGTCCCATCACACACTTGCGGGGTCAGACACAGAGCGAAGTTCCTTCCGCATTGTCCCATCACACACTCATGGGGTCAGACACAGCGCGAAGGTCCCTCCATACTGTCCCATCACACACTCCAAGGGTCACACACAGAGTTAAGCTCCTTCCAAATTGTCCCATCACACACTTGAAGGGTCAGACACAGAGCGAAGTTCCTTCCGCATTGTCCCATCACACACTCCCGGGGTCAGACACAGAGCGAAGCTCCCTCCATACTGTCCCATCACACACTCCCAGGGTCAGACACAGAGTGAAGCTCCCTCCACATTGTCTCATCACACACTTGCGGGGTCAGACACAGAGCGAAATTCCTTCCGTATTGTCCCATCACACACTCCCGGGGTCAGACACAGAGCGAAGCTCCCTCTGGACCGTCCCGTCACACATTCCCAGGGTCAGATACAGGCTGAAGCTCCCTCTGCACTGTCCCATCACACACACCCAGGGTCAGACACAGAGTGAAGCTCCCTCCAAATTGTCCCATCACACACTTGCAGGGTCAGACACAGAGCGAAGTTCCTTCCGCATTGTCCCATCACACATTCCCAGGGTCAGACACAGAGCGAAGCTCCCTGCATGCTGTCCCATCACACACTCCCAGGGTCAGACTCAGAGTGAACCTCCCTCCAAATTGTCCCATCACACACTTGCGGGATCAGACACAGAGCGAAGTTCCTTCCGCATTGTCCCATCACACACTCCCGGGGTCAGACACAGAGCGAAGCTCCCTCCATACTGTCCCATCACACACTCCCAGGGTCAGACACAGAGTGAAGCTGCCTCCAAATTGTCCCATCACACACTTGCAGGGTCAGACACAGAGCGAGGTTCCTTCCGCATTGTCCCATCACACACTCCCGGGGTCAGACACAGAGCGAAGCTTCCTCCATACTGTCCCATCACACATTCCCAGGGTCAGATACAGAGCGAAGCTCCCTCCGCACTGTCCCATCACACACTCCCGGGGTCAGACACAGAGAGAAGCTCCCTCCACATTGTCCCATCACACACTCCCAGGGTCAGACAAAGAGTGAAGCTCCCTCCAAATTGTCCCATCACACACTTGAAGGGTCAGACACAGAGCGAAGTTCCTTCCGCATTGTGCATTCACACACTCCCGGGGTCAGACACAGAGTGAAGCTCCCACCATACTGTCCCATCACACACTCCCAGGGTGAGACTCTGAGTGAAGCTCCCTCCAAATTGTCCCATCACACACTTGCAGGGTCAGACACAGAGCGAAGCTCCCTCCATACCGACCCATCACACACTCCCAGGGTCAGATACAGAGCGAAGCTCCCTCCGCACTGTCCCATCACACACTCCCGGGGTCAGACACAGAGCGAAGCTCCCTCCGCAATGTCCCATCACACACTCCCAGGGTCAGACACAGAGTGAAGCTCCCTCCACATTGTCCCATCACACACTTGCGGGGTCAGACACAGAGCGAAGTTCCTTCCGCATTGTCCCATAACACACTCCCGGGGTCAGACACAGAGCGAAGCTCCCTCCATACTGTCCCATCATACACTCCCATGGTCAGACACAGAGTGAGGCTCCCTCCAAATTGTCCCATCACACACCTGAAGGGTCAGACACAGAGCGAAGTTCCTTCCGCATTGTCGCATCACACATTCCCGGGGTCAGACACAGAGCGAAGCTCCCTCCATACTGTCCCATCACACAATCCCAGGGTCAGACACAGAGTGAAGCTCCCTCCACATTGTCTCATCACACACTTGCGGGGTCAGACACAGAGTGAAGCTCCCTCAGGACCGTCCCGTCACACATTCCCAGGGTCAGATACAGGCTGAAGCTCCCTCTGCACTGTCCCATCACACACACCCAGGGTAAGACATAGAGTGAAGCTCCCTCCAAATTGTCCCATCACACACTTGCAGGGTCAGACACAGAGCGAAGTTCCTTCCGCATTGTCCCATCACACATTCCCGGGGTCAGACACAGAGCGAAGCTCCCTGCATACTGTCCCATCACACATTCCCAGGGTCAGATACAGAGCGAAGCTCCCTCCGCACTGTCCCATCACACACTCCCAGGGTCAGACACAGAGAGAAGCTCCCTCCACATTGTCCCATCACACACTTGCGGGGTCAAACACAGAGCGAAGCTCCCTCCGCATTGTCCCATCACACACTCCCGGGGTCAGACACAGAGCGAAGATCCCTCCGCACTGTCCCATCACACACTTCCAGAGTCAGACACAGAGTGAAGCTCCCTCCATACCGTCCCATCACACACTCCCAGGGTCAGATACAGAGCGAAGCTCCCTCCGCACTGTCCCATCACACAGTCCCGGGGTCAGACACAGAGCGAAGCTCCCTCCGCACTGTCCCATCACACACTCCCAGGGTCAGACACAGAGTGAAGCTTCCTCCACATTGTCCCATCACACACTTGCGGGGTCAGACACAGAGCGAAGTTCCTTCCGCATTGTCCCATAACACACTCCCGGGGTCAGACACAGAGCGAAGCTCCCTCCATACTGTCCCATCATACACTCCCATGGACAGACACAGAGTGAGGCTCCCTCCAAATTGTCCCATCACACACTTGAAGGGTCAGACACAGAGCGAAGTTCCTTCCGCATTGTCCCATCACACACTCCCGGGGTCAGACACAGAGCAAAGCTCCCTCCATACTGTCCCGTCACACACTCCCAGGGTCAGACACAGAGTGAGGCTCCCTCCACATTGTCTCATCACACACTTGCGGGGTCAGACACAGAGCGAAATTCCTTCCGCATTGTCCCATCACACACTCCCGGGGTCAGACACAGAGCGAAGCTCCCTCCATACCGTCCCATCACACACTGCCAGGGTCAGATACAGAGCGAAGCTCCCTCCGCACTGTCCCATCACACACTCCCGGGGTCAGATACAGGCTGAAGCTCCCTCTGGACCGTCCCGTCACACATTCCCAGGGTCAGATACAGGCTGAAGCTCCCTCTGCACTGTCCCATCACACACACCCAGGGTCAGACACAGAGTGAAGCTCCCTCCAAATTGTCCCATCACACACTTGCAGGGTCAGACACAGAGCGAAGTTCCTTCCGCATTGTCCCATCACACATTCCCAGGGTCAGACACAGAGCGAAGCTCCCTGCATACTGTCCCATCACACACTCCCAGGGTCAGATACAGAGCGAAGCTCCCTCCGCACTGTCCCATCACACATTCCCGGGGTCAGATACAGGCTGAAGCTCCCTCTGCACTGTCCCATCACACACTCCCAGGGTCAGACACAGAGCGAAGCTCCCTCCATACTGTCCCATCACACACTCCCAGGGTCAGACACAGAGTGAAGCTCCCTCCAAATTGTCCCATCACACACTTGCAGGGTCAGATACAGAGCGAAGTTCCTTCCGCATTGTCCCATAACACACTCCCGGGGTCAGACACAGAGCGAAGTTCCCACCATACTGTCCCATCATGCACTCCCATGGTCAGAAACAGAGTGAGGCTCCCTCCAAATTGTCCCATCACACACTTGAAGGGTCAGACACAGAGCGAAGTTCCTTCCGCATTGTCCCATCACACACTCCCGGGGTCAGACACAGAGCGAAGCTCCCTCCATACTGTCCCATCACACACACCCAGGGTCAGACACAGAGTGAAGCTCCCTCCACATTGTCTCATCACACACTTGCGGGGTCAGACACAGAGTGAAGCTCCCTCTGGACCGTCCCGTCACACATTCCCAGGGTCAGATACAGGCTGAAGCTCCCTCTGCACTGTCCCATCACACACACCCAGGGTCAGACACAGAGTGAAGCTCCCTCCAAATTGTCCCATCACACACTTGCAGGGTCAGACACAGAGCGAAGTTCCTTCCGCATTGTCCCATCACACATTCCCGGGGTCAGACACAGAGCGAAGCTCCCTGCATACTGTCCCATCACACATTCCCAGGGTCAGATACAGAGCGAAGCTCCCTCCGCACTGTCCCATCACACACTCCCAGGTTCAGACACAGAGAGAAGCTCCCTCCACATTGTCCCATCACACACTTGCGGGGTCAGACACAGAGCGAAGCTCCCTCCGCATTGTCCCATCACACACTCCCGGGGTCAGACTCAGAGCGAAGCTCCCTCCATACTGTCCCATCACACACTCCCAGGGTCAGACACAGAGTGAAGCTCCCTCCAAATTGTCCCATCACACACTTGCAGGGTCAGACACAGAGCGAGGTTCCTTCCGCATTGTCCCATCACACACTCCCGGGGTCAGACACAGAGCGAAGCTTCCTCCATACTGTCCCATCACACATTCCCAGGGTCAGATACAGAGCGAAGCTCCCTCCGCACTGTCGCATCACACACTCCCAGGGTCAGACACAGAGAGAAGCTCCCTCCACATTGTCCCATCACACACTTGCGGGGTCAGACACAGAGCGAAGTTCCTTCCGCATTGTCCCATCACACACTCACGGGGTCAGACACAGAGCGAAGGTCCCTCCATACTGTCCCATCACACACTCCCAGGGTCACACACAGAGTTAAGCTCCTTCCAAATTGTCCCATCACACACTTGCAGGGTCAGACACAGAGCGAAGTTCCTTCCGCATTGTCCCATCACACACTCCCGGGGTCAGACACAGAGTGAAGCTCCCTCCATATTGTCCCATCACACACTCCCAGGGTCAGACAAAGAGTGAAGCTCCCTCCAAATTGTCCCATCACACACTTGCAGGGTCAGACACAGAGCGAAGTTCCTTCCGCATTGTGCATTCACACACTCCCGGGGTCAGACACAGAGTGAAGCTCCCACCATACTGTCCCATCACACACTCCCAGGGTGAGACTCAGAGTGAAGCTCCCTCCACATTGTCTCATCACACACTTGCGGGGTCAGACACAGAGTGAAGCTCCCTCTGGACCGTCCCGTCACACATTCCCAGGGTCAGATACAGGCTGAAGCTCCCTCTGCACTGTCCCATCACACACACCCAGGGTCAGACACAGAGTGAAGCTCCCTCCAAATTGTCCCATCACACACTTGCAGGGTCAGACACAGAGCGAAGTTCCTTCCGCATTGTCCCATCACACATTCCCGGGGTCAGACACAGAGTGAAGCTCCCTGCATACTGTCCCATCACACACTCCCAGGGTCAGACTCAGAGTGAAGCTCCCTCCAAATTGTCCCATCACACACTTGCAGGGTCAGACACAGAGCGAAATTCCTTCCGCATTGTCCCATCACACACACCCGGGGTCAGACCCGAGTCAAGCTCCCTCAGCACTGTCCCGTCACACACTCCCAGGGTCAGACCCGAGTAAAGCACACTCCGCACCGTCCCGTCACACACTCCTGGGGTCAGACCCATATTGGAGTTCCCTCCGCCCCGTCCCATCACACACTCCCAGGGTCAGATACAGACTGAAGATCCCTCCGTACCATACCATCACACACTCCCGGGGTCAGAGACAGAGCGAAGCTCCCTCCGCATTGTCCCATCACACACTCCCGTGGTCAGACACAGAGCGAAGATCCCTCCGCACTGTCCCATCACACACTTCCAGAGTCAGACACAGAGTGAAGCTCCCTCCACATTGTCCCATCACACACTTGCGGGATCAGACACAGAGCGAAGTTCCTTCCGCATTGTCCCATCACACACTGCCGGGGTCAGACACAGAGCGAAGCTCCCTCCATACTGTCCCATCACACACTCCCAGGGTCAGACACAGAGTGAAGCTCCCTCCAAATTGTCCCATCACACACTTGCAGGGTCAGACACAGAGCGAGGTTCCTTCCGCATTGTCCCATCACACACTCCAGGGGTCAGACACAGAGCGAAGATCCCTCCGCACTGTCCCATCACACACTTCCAGAGTCAAACACAGAGTGAAGCTCCCTCCACATTGTCCCATCACACACTTGCGGGATCAGACACAGAGCGAAGTTCCTTCCGCATTGTCCCATCACACACTCCCGGGGTCAGACACAGAGCGAAGCTCCCTCCATACTGTCCCATCACACACTCCCAGGGTCAGACACAGAGTGAAGCTCCCTCCAAATTGTCCCATCACACACTTGCAGGGTCAGACACAGAGCGAGGTTCCTTCCGCATTGTCCCATCACACACGTCCGGGGTCAGACACAGAGCGAAGCTTCCTCCATACTGTCCCATCACACATTCCCAGGGTCAGATACAGAGCGAAGCTTCCTCCGCACTGTCCCATCACACACTCCCAGGGTCAGACACAGAGAGAAGCTCCCTCCACATTGTCCCATCACACACTTGCGGGGTCAGACACAGAGCGAAGTTCCTTCCGCATTGTCCCATCACACACTCACGGGGTCAGACACAGAGCGAAGGTCCCTCCATACTGTCCCATCACACACTCCCAGGGTCACACACAGAGTTAAGCTCCTTCCAAATTGTCCCATCACACACTTGCAGGGTCAGACACAGAGCGAAGTTCCTTCCGCATTGTCCCATCACACACTCCCGGGGTCAGACACAGAGTGAAGCTCCCTCCATATTGTCCCATCACACACTCCCAGGGTCAGACAAAGAGTGAAGCTCCCTCCAAATTGTCCCATCACACACTTGCAGGGTCAGACACAGAGCGAAGTTCCTTCCGCATTGTGCATTCACACACTCCCGGGGTCAGACACAGAGTGAAGCTCCCACCATACTGTCCCATCACACACTCCCAGGGTGAGACTCAGTGTGAAGCTCCCTCCAAATTGTCCCATCACACACTTGCAGGGTCAGACACAGAGCGAAGCTCCCTCCATACCGTCCCATCACACACTCCCAGGGTCAGATACAGAGCGAAGCTCCCTCCGCACTGTCCCATCACACAGTCCCGGGGTCAGACACAGATTGAAGTTACTTCCGCATTGTCCCATAACACACTCCCGGGGTCAGACACAGAGCGAAGCTCCCTCCATACTGTCCCATCATACACTCCCATGGTCAGACACAGAGTGAGGCTCCCTCCAAATTGTCGCATCACACACTTGAAGGGTCGGACACAGAGCGAAGTTCCTTCCGCATTGTCCCATCACACACTCCCGGGGTCAGACACAGAGCGAAGCTCCCTCCATACTGTCCCATCACACACTCCCAGTGTCAGACACAGAGAGATGCTCCCTCCACATTGTCTCATCACACACTTGCGGGGTCAGACACAGAGTGAAGCTCCCTCTGGACCGTCCCGTCACACATTCCCAGGGTCAGATACAGGCTGAAGCTCCCTCAGCACTGTCCCATCACACACACCCAGGGTCAGACACAGAGTGAAGCTCCCTCCAAATTGTCCCATCACACACTTGCAGGGTCAGACACAGAGCGAAGTTCCTTCCGCATTGTCCCATCACACATTCCCAGGGTCAGACACAGAGCGAAGCTCCCTGCATACTGTCCCATCACACACTCCCAGGGTCAGACTCAGAGTGAACCTCCCTCCAAATTGTCCCATCACACACTTGCGGGATCAGACACAGAGCGAAGTTCCTTCCGCATTGTCCCATCACACACTCCCGGGGTCAGACACAGAGCGAAGCTCCCTCCATTCTGTCCCATCACACACTCCCAGGGTCAGACACAGAGTGAAGCTCCCTCCAAATTGTCCCATCACACACTTGCAGGGTCAGACACAGAGCGAGGTTCCTTCCGCATTGTCCCATCACACACTCCCGGGGTCAGACACAGAGCGAAGCTTCCTCCATACTGTCCCATCACACATTCCCAGGGTCAGATACAGAGCGAAGCTCCCTCCGCACTGTCCCATCACACACTCCCGGGGTCAGACACAGAGAGAAGCTCCCTCCACATTGTCCCATCACACACTCCCAGGGTCAGACAAAGAGTGAAGCTCCCTCCAAATTGTCCCATCACACACTTGAAGGGTCAGACACAGAGCGAAGTTCCTTCCGCATTGTGCATTCACACACTCCCGGGGTCAGATACATAGTGAAGCTCCCACCATACTGTCCCATCACACACTCCCAGGGTGAGACTCTGAGTGAAGCTCCCTCCACCTTGTCCCATCACACACTTGCGGGGTCAGACACAGAGCGAAGTTCCTTCCGCATTGTCCCATAACACACTCCCGGGGTCAGACACAGAGCGAAGCTCCCTCCATACTGTCCCATCATACACTCCCATGGTCAGACACAGAGTGAGGCTCCCTCCAAATTGTCCCATCACACACCTGAAGGGTCAGACACAGAGCGAAGTTCCTTCCGCATTGTCGCATCACACTTTCCCGGGGTCAGACACAGAGCGAAGCTCCCTCCATACTGTCCCATCACACACTCCCAGGGTCAGACACAGAGTGAAGCTCCCTCCACATTGTCTCATCACACACTTGCGGGGTCAGACACAGAGTGAAGCTCCCTCAGGACCGTCCCGTCACACATTCCCAGGGTCAGATACAGGCTGAAGCTCCCTCTGCACTGTCCCATCACACACACCCAGGGTCAGACACAGAGTGAAGCTCCATCCAAATTGTCCCATCACACACTTGCAGGGTCAGACACAGAGCGAAGTTCCTTCCGCATTGTCCCATCACACATTCCCGGGGTCAGACACAGAGCGAAGCTCCCTGCATACTGTCCCATCACACATTCCCAGGGTCAGATACAGAGCGAAGCTCCCTCCGCACTGTCCCATCACACACTCCCGGGGTCAGACACAGAGCGAAGCTCCCTCCATACCGTCCCATCACCTGCTCCCAGGGTCAGATACAGAGCGAAGCTCCCTCCAAATTGTCCCATCACACACTTGCAGGGTCAGACACAGAGCGAGGTTCCTTCCGCATTGTCCCATCACACACGTCCGGGGTCAGACACAGAGCGAAGCTTCCTCCATACTGTCCCATCACACATTCCCAGGGTCAGATACAGAGCGAAGCTCCCTCCGCACTGTCCCATCACACACTCCCAGGGTCAGACACAGAGAGAAGCTCCCTCCACATTGTCCCATCACACACTTGCGGGGTCAGACACAGAGCGAAGTTCCTTCCGCATTGTCCCATCACACACTCACGGGGTCAGACACAGTGCGAAGGTCCCTCCATACTGTCCCATCACACACTCCAAGGGTCACACACAGAGTTAAGCTCCTTCCAAATTGTCCCATCACACACTTGAAGGGTCAGACACAGAGCGAAGTTCCTTCCGCATTGTCCCATCACACACTCCCGGGGTCAGACACAGAGCGAAGCTCCCTCCATACTGTCCCATCACACACTCCCAGGGTCAGACACAGAGTGAAGCTCCCTCCACATTGTTTCATCACACACTTGCGGGGTCAGACACAGAGCGAAATTCCTTCCGTATTGTCCCATCACACACTCCCGGGGTCAGACACAGAGCGAAGCTCCCTCCATACCGTCCCATCACCTGCTCCCAGGGTCAGATACAGAGTGAAGCTCCCACCATACTGTCCCATCACACACTCCCAGGGTGAGACTCAGTGTGAAGCTCCCTCCAAATTGTCCCATCACACACTTGCAGGGTCAGACACAGAGCGAAGCTCCCTCCATACCGTCCCATCACACACTCCCAGGGTCAGATACAGAGCGAAGCTCCCTCCGCACTGTCCCATCACACAGTCCCGGGGTCAGACACAGATTGAAGTTACTTCCGCATTGTCCCATAACACACTCCCGGGGTCAGACACAGAGCGAAGCTCCCTCCATACTGTCCCATCATACACTCCCATGGTCAGACACAGAGTGAGGCTCCCTCCAAATTGTCCCATCACACACTTGAAGGGTCGGACACAGAGCGAAGTTCCTTCCGCATTGTCCCATCACACACTCCCGGGGTCAGACACAGAGCGAAGCTCCCTCCATACTGTCCCATCACACACTCCCAGTGTCAGACACAGAGAGATGCTCCCTCCACATTGTCTCATCACACACTTGCGGGGTCAGACACAGAGTGAAGCTCCCTCTGGACCGTCCCGTCACACATTCCCAGGGTCAGATACAGGCTGAAGCTCCCTCAGCACTGTCCCATCACACACACCCAGGGTCAGACACAGAGTGAAGCTCCCTCCAAATTGTCCCATCACACACTTGCAGGGTCAGACACAGAGCGAAGTTCCTTCCGCATTGTCCCATCACACATTCCCAGGGTCAGACACAGAGCGAAGCTCCCTGCATACTGTCCCATCACACACTCCCAGGGTCAGACTCAGAGTGAACCTCCTTCCAAATTGTCCCATCACACACTTGCGGGATCAGACACAGAGCGAAGTTCCTTCCGCATTGTCCCATCACACACTCCCGGGGTCAGACACAGAGCGAAGCTCCCTCCATTCTGTCCCATCACACACTCCCAGGGTCAGACACAGAGTGAAGCTCCCTCCAAATTGTCCCATCACACACTTGCAGGGTCAGACACAGAGCGAGGTTCCTTCCGCATTGTCCCATCACACACTCCCGGGGTCAGACACAGAGCGAAGCTTCCTCCATACTGTCCCATCACACATTCCCAGGGTCAGATACAGAGCGAAGCTCCCTCCGCACTGTCCCATCACACACTCCCGGGGTCAGACACAGAGAGAAGCTCCCTCCACATTGTCCCATCACACACTCCCAGGGTCAGACAAAGAGTGAAGCTCCCTCCAAATTGTCCCATCACACACTTGAAGGGTCAGACACAGAGCGAAGTTCCTTCCGCATTGTGCATTCACACACTCCCGGGGTCAGATACATAGTGAAGCTCCCACCATACTGTCCCATCACACACTCCCAGGGTGAGACTCTGAGTGAAGCTCCCTCCACCTTGTCCCATCACACACTTGCGGGGTCAGACACAGAGCGAAGTTCCTTCCGCATTGTCCCATAACACACTCCCGGGGTCAGACACAGAGCGAAGCTCCCTCCATACTGTCCCATCATACACTCCCATGGTCAGACACAGAGTGAGGCTCCCTCCAAATTGTCCCATCACACACCTGAAGGGTCAGACACAGAGCGAAGTTCCTTCCGCATTGTCGCATCACACTTTCCCGGGGTCAGACACAGAGCGAAGCTCCCTCCATACTGTCCCATCACACACTCCCAGGGTCAGACACAGAGTGAAGCTCCCTCCACATTGTCTCATCACACACTTGCGGGGTCAGACACAGAGTGAAGCTCCCTCAGGACCGTCCCGTCACACATTCCCAGGGTCAGATACAGGCTGAAGCTCCCTCTGCACTGTCCCATCACACACACCCAGGGTCAGACACAGAGTGAAGCTCCATCCAAATTGTCCCATCACACACTTGCAGGGTCAGACACAGAGCGAAGTTCCTTCCGCATTGTCCCATCACACATTCCCGGGGTCAGACACAGAGCGAAGCTCCCTGCATACTGTCCCATCACACATTCCCAGGGTCAGATACAGAGCGAAGCTCCCTCCGCACTGTCCCATCACACACTCCCGGGGTCAGACACAGAGCGAAGCTCCCTCCATACCGTCCCATCACCTGCTCCCAGGGTCAGATACAGAGCGAAGCTCCCTCCAAATTGTCCCATCACACACTTGCAGGGTCAGACACAGAGCGAGGTTCCTTCCGCATTGTCCCATCACACACGTCCGGGGTCAGACACAGAGCGAAGCTTCCTCCATACTGTCCCATCACACATTCCCAGGGTCAGATACAGAGCGAAGCTCCCTCCGCACTGTCCCATCACACACTCCCAGGGTCAGACACAGAGAGAAGCTCCCTCCACATTGTCCCATCACACACTTGCGGGGTCAGACACAGAGCGAAGTTCCTTCCGCATTGTCCCATCACACACTCACGGGGTCAGACACAGCGCGAAGGTCCCTCCATACTGTCCCATCACACACTCCAAGGGTCACACACAGAGTTAAGCTCCTTCCAAATTGTCCCATCACACACTTGAAGGGTCAGACACAGAGCGAAGTTCCTTCCGCATTGTCCCATCACACACTCCCGGGGTCAGACACAGAGCGAAGCTCCCTCCATACTGTCCCATCACACACTCCCAGGGTCAGACACAGAGTGAAGCTCCCTCCACATTGTTTCATCACACACTTGCGGGGTCAGACACAGAGCGAAATTCCTTCCGTATTGTCCCATCACACACTCCCGGGGTCAGACACAGAGCGAAGCTCCCTCCATACCGTCCCATCACCTGCTCCCAGGGTCAGATACAGAGCGAAGCTCCCTCCGCACTGTCCCATCACACACTCCCGGGGTCAGATACAGGCTGAAGCTCCCTCTGGACCGTCCCGTCACACATTCCCAGGGTCAGATACAGGCTGAAGCTCCCTCTGCACTGTCCCATCACACACACCCAGGGTCAGACACAGAGTGAAGCTCCCTCCAAATTGTCCCATCACACACTTGCAGGGTCAGACACAGAGCGAAGTTCCTTCCGCATTGTCCCATCACACATTCCCAGGGTCAGACACAGAGCGAAGCTCCCTGCATACTGTCCCATCACACACTACCAGGGTCAGACTCAGAGTGAAGCTCCCTCCAAATTGTCCCATCACACACTTGCAGGGTCAGACACAGAGCGAAATTCCTTCCGCATTGTCCCATCACACACTCCCGGGGTCAGACACAGAGCGAAGCTCCCTCCATACCGTCCCATCACACACTCCCAGGGTCAGATACAGAGCGAAGCTCCCTCCGCACTGTCCCATCACACACTCCCGGGGTCAGATACAGGCTGAAGCTCCCTCTGCACTGTCCCATCACACACTCCCAGGGTCAGACACAGAGCGAAGCTCACTCCATACTGTCCCATCACACACTCCCAGGGTCAGACACAGAGTGAAGCTCCCTCCAAATTGTCCCATCACACACTTGCAGGGTCAGATACAGAGCGAAGTTCCTTCCGCATTGTCCCATCACACATTCCCGGGGTCAGACACAGAGCGAAGCTCCCTCCATACTGTCCCATCACACACTCCCAGGGTCAGACACAGAGTGAGGCTCCCTCCAAATTGTCCCATCACATACATGCAGGGTCCGACACAGAGCGAAGTTCCTTCCGCATTGTCCCATCACACACTCCTGGGGTCAGACACAGAGCGAAGCTCCCTCCATACTGTCCCATCACACACTCCCAGGGTCGGACACAGAGTGAAGCTCCCTCCACATTGTCCCATCAAACACTTGCGGGGTCAGACACAGTGTGAAGCTCCCTCTGGACCGTCCCGTCACACATTCCCAGGGTCAGATACCGGCTGAAGCTCCCTCTGCACTGTCCCATCACACACTCCCAGGGTCAGACACTGAGCGAAGCTCCCTCCATACTGTCCCATCACACACTCCCAGGGTCAGACACAGAGTGAAGCTCCCTCCAAATTGTGCCATCACACACTTGCAGGGTCAGACACAGAGCGAAGTTCCTTTCGCAATGTCCCATCACACAGTCCCGGGGTCAGACAGAGAGCGAAGCTCCCTCCATACTGTCCCATCACACACTCCCAGGGTCAGACACAGAGTGAAGCTCCCTCCACATTGTCTCATCACACACTTGCGGGGTCAGACACAGAGTGAAGCTCCCTCTGGACCGTCCCGTCACACATTCCCAGGGTCAGATACAGGCTGAAGCTCCCTCTGCACTGTCCCATCACACACACCCAGGGTCAGATACAGAGTGAAGCTCCCTCCAAATTGTCCCATCACACACTTGCAGGGTCAGACACAGAGCGAAGTTCCTTCCGCATTGTCCCATCACACATTCCCGGGGTCAGACACAGAGCGAAGCTCCCTGCATACTGTCCCATCACACATTCCCAGGGTCAGATACAGAGCGAAGCTCCCTCCGCACTGTCCCATCACACACTCCCAGGGTCAGACACAGAGAGAAGCTCCCTCCACATTGTCCCATCACACACTTGCGGGGTCAGACACAGAGCGAAGCTCCCTCCGCATTGTCCCATCACACACTCCCGGGGTCAGACACAGAGCGAAGATCCCTCCGCACTGTCCCATCACACACTTCCAGAGTCAGACACAGAGTGAAGCTCCCTCCACATTGTCCCATCACACACTTGCGGGATCAGACACAGAGCGAAGTTCCTTCCGCATTGTCCCATCACACACTCCCGGGGTCAGACACAGAGCGAAGCTCCCCCCATACTGTCCCATCACTCACTCCCAGGGTCAGACACAGAGTGAAGCTCCCTCCAAATTGTCCCATCACACACTTGCAGGGTCAGACACAGAGCGAGGTTCCTTCCGCATTGTCCCATCACACACTCCCGGGGTCAGACACAGAGCGAAGCTTCCTCCATACTGTCCCATCACACATTCCCAGGGTCAGATACAGAGCGAAGCTCCCTCCGCACTGTCCCATCACACACTCCCAGGGTCAGACACAGAGAGAAGCTCCCTCCACATTGTCCCATCACACACTTGCGGGGTCAGACACAGAGCGAAGTTCCTTCCGCATTGTCCCATCACACACTCACGGGGTCAGACACAGAGCGAAGGTCCCTCCATACTGTCCCATCACACACACCCAGGGTCACACACAGAGTTAAGCTCCTTCCAAATTGTCCCACCACACACTTGCAGGGTCAGACACAGAGCTAAGTTCCTTCCGCATTGTCCCATCACACACTCCCGGGGTCAGACACAGAGTGAAGCTCCCTCCATATTGTCCCATCACACACTCCCAGGGTCAGACAAAGAGTGAAGCTCCCTCCAAATTGTCCCATCACACACTTGCAGGGTCAGACACAGAGCGAAGTTCCTTCCGCATTGTGCATTCACACACTCCCGGGGTCAGACACAGAGTGAAGCTCCCACCATACTGTCCCATCACACACTCCCAGGGTGAGACTCAGAGTGAAGCTCCCTCCACATTGTCTCATCACACACTTGCGGGGTCAGACAAGAGTGAAGCTCCCTCTGGACCGTCCCGTCACACATTCCCAGGGTCAGACACAGAGTGAAGCTCCCTCCAAATTGTCCCATCACACACTTGCAGGGTCAGATACAGAGCGAAGTTCCTTCCGCATTGTCCCATCACACATTCCCGGGGTCAGACACAGAGCGAAGCTCCCTCCATACTGTCCCATCACACACTCCCAGGGTCAGACACAGAGTGAGGCTCCCTCCAAATTGTCCCATCACATACATGCAGGGTCCGACACAGAGCGAAGTTCCTTCCGCATTGTCCCATCACACACTCCTGGGGTCAGACACAGAGCGAAGCTCCCTCCATACTGTCCCATCACACACTCCCAGGGTCGGACACAGAGTGAAGCTCCCTCCACATTGTCCCATCAAACACTTGCGGGGTCAGACACAGTGTGAAGCTCCCTCTGGACCGTCCCGTCACACATTCCCAGGGTCAGATACCGGCTGAAGCTCCCTCTGCACTGTCCCATCACACACTCCCAGGGTCAGACACTGAGCGAAGCTCCCTCCATACTGTCCCATCACACACTCCCAGGGTCAGACACAGAGTGAAGCTCCCTCCAAATTGTGCCATCACACACTTGCAGGGTCAGACACAGAGCGAAGTTCCTTTCGCAATGTCCCATCACACAGTCCCGGGGTCAGACAGAGAGCGAAGCTCCCTCCATACTGTCCCATCACACACTCCCAGGGTCAGACACAGAGTGAAGCTCCCTCCACATTGTCTCATCACACACTTGCGGGGTCAGACACAGAGTGAAGCTCCCTCTGGACCGTCCCGTCACACATTCCCAGGGTCAGATACAGGCTGAAGCTCCCTCTGCACTGTCCCATCACACACACCCAGGGTCAGATACAGAGTGAAGCTCCCTCCAAATTGTCCCATCACACACTTGCAGGGTCAGACACAGAGCGAAGTTCCTTCCGCATTGTCCCATCACACATTCCCGGGGTCAGACACAGAGCGAAGCTCCCTGCATACTGTCCCATCACACATTCCCAGGGTCAGATACAGAGCGAAGCTCCCTCCGCACTGTCCCATCACACACTCCCAGGGTCAGACACAGAGAGAAGCTCCCTCCACATTGTCCCATCACACACTTGCGGGGTCAGACACAGAGCGAAGCTCCCTCCGCATTGTCCCATCACACACTCCCGGGGTCAGACACAGAGCGAAGATCCCTCCGCACTGTCCCATCACACACTTCCAGAGTCAGACACAGAGTGAAGCTCCCTCCACATTGTCCCATCACACACTTGCGGGATCAGACACAGAGCGAAGTTCCTTCCGCATTGTCCCATCACACACTCCCGGGGTCAGACACAGAGCGAAGCTCCCCCCATACTGTCCCATCACACACTCCCAGGGTCAGACACAGAGTGAAGCTCCCTCCAAATTGTCCCATCACACACTTGCAGGGTCAGACACAGAGCGAGGTTCCTTCCGCATTGTCCCATCACACACTCCCGGGGTCAGACACAGAGCGAAGCTTCCTCCATACTGTCCCATCACACATTCCCAGGGTCAGATACAGAGCGAAGCTCCCTCCGCACTGTCCCATCACACACTCCCAGGGTCAGACACAGAGAGAAGCTCCCTCCACATTGTCCCATCACACACTTGCGGGGTCAGACACAGAGCGAAGTTCCTTCCGCATTGTCCCATCACACACTCACGGGGTCAGACACAGAGCGAAGGTCCCTCCATACTGTCCCATCACACACACCCAGGGTCACACACAGAGTTAAGCTCCTTCCAAATTGTCCCACCACACACTTGCAGGGTCAGACACAGAGCTAAGTTCCTTCCGCATTGTCCCATCACACACTCCCGGGGTCAGACACAGAGTGAAGCTCCCTCCATATTGTCCCATCACACACTCCCAGGGTCAGACAAAGAGTGAAGCTCCCTCCAAATTGTCCCATCACACACTTGCAGGGTCAGACACAGAGCGAAGTTCCTTCCGCATTGTGCATTCACACACTCCCGGGGTCAGACACAGAGTGAAGCTCCCACCATACTGTCCCATCACACACTCCCAGGGTGAGACTCAGAGTGAAGCTCCCTCCACATTGTCTCATCACACACTTGCGGGGTCAGACAAGAGTGAAGCTCCCTCTGGACCGTCCCGTCACACATTCCCAGGGTCAGATACAGGCTGAAGCTCCCTCTGCACTGTCCCATCACACACACCCAGGGTCAGACACAGAGTGAAGCTCCCTCCAAATTGTCCCATCACACACTTGCAGGGTCAGACACAGAGCGAAGTTCCTTCCGCATTGTCCCATCACACATTCCCGGGGACAGACACAGAGCAAAGCTCCCTGCATACTGTCCCATCACACACTCCCAGGGTCAGACTCAGAGTGAAGCTCCCTCCAAATTGTCCCATCAGACACTTGCAGGGTCAGACACAGAGAGAAATTCCTTCCGCATTGTCCCATCACACACACCCGGGGTCAGACCCGAGTCAAGCTCCCTCAGCACTGTCCCGTCACACACTCCCAGGGTCAGACCCGAGTAAAGCACACTCCGCACCGTCCCGTCACACACTCCTGGGGTCAGACCGAAATTGAAGTTCCCTCCGCACCGTCCCATCACACACTCCCAGGGTCAGATACAGACTGAAGATCCCTCCGTACCATACCATCACACACTCCCGGGGTCAGAGACAGAGCGAAGCTCCCTCCGCACTGTCCTATCACACAGTCCCGGGGTTAGACACAGAGCGAAGCTCCCTCCGCACTGTCCCATCACACACTCCCAGGGTCAGACACAGAGTGAAGCTTCCTCCACATTGTCCCATCACACACTTGCGGGGTCAGACACAGAGCGAAGTTCCTTCCGCATTGTCCCATAACACACTCCCGGGGTCAGACACAGAGCGAAGCTCCCTCCATACTGTCCCATTATACACTCCCATGGTCAGACACAGAGTGAGGCTCCCTCCAAATTGTCCCATCACACACTTGAAGGGTCAGACACAGAGCGAAGTTCCTTCCGCATTGTCCCATCACACACTCCCGGGGTCAGACACAGAGCGAAGCTCCCTCCATACTGTCCCATCACACACTCCCAGGGTCAGACACAGAGTAAAGCTCCCTCCACATTGTCTCATCACACACTTGCGGGGTCAGACACAGAGTGAAGCTCCCTCTGGACCGTCCCGTCACACATTCCCAGGGTCAGATACAGGCTGAAGCTCCCTCTGCACTGTCCCATCACACACACCCAGGGTCAGACACAGAGCGAAGTTCCTTCCGCATTGTGCATTCACACACTCCCGGGGTCAGACACAGAGTGAAGCTCCCACCATACTGTCCCATCATACACTCCCAGGGTGAGACTCAGAGTGAAGCTCCCTCCAAATTGTCCCATCACACACTTGCAGGGTCAGACACAGAGTGAAGCTCCCTCCAAATTGTCCCATCACACACTTGCAGGGTCAGACACAGAGCGAAATTCCTTCCGCATTGTCCCATCACACACTCCCGGGGTCAGACACAGAGCGAAGCTCCCTCCATACCGTCTCATCACACACTCCCAGGGTCAGATACAGAGCGAAGCTCCCTCCGCACTGTCCCATCACACACTCCCGGGGTCAGATACAGGCTGAAGCTCCCTCTGCACTGTCCCATCACACACTCCCAGGGTCAGACACAGTGCGAAGCTCCCTCCATACTGTCCCATCACACACTCCCAGGGTCAGACACAGAGTGAAGCTCCCTCCAAATTGTCCCATCACACACTTGCAGGGTCAGATACAGAGCGAAGTTCCTTCCGCATTGTCCCATCACACATTCCCGGGGTCAGACACAGAGCGAAGCTCCCTCCATACTGTCGCATCACACACTCCCAGGGTCAGACACAGAGTGAGGCTCCCTCCAAATTGTCCCATCACATACATGCAGGGTCCGACACAGAGCGAAGTTCCTTCCGCATTGTCCCATCAGACACTTCTGGGGTCAGACACAGAGCGAAGCTCCCTCCATACTGTCCCATCACACACTCCCAGGGTCAGACACAGAGTGAAGCTCCCTCCACATTGTCCCATCAAACACTTGCGGGGTGTTAGGTCTGCATTGTTCATGAATGAGTGAGACAAACACCAGACTGAGTCGAAATCAGGGTTCTTTGTTCTTTATTACCGGATTGTAACACTTGCGACTAACAAAGTTAGTCGGAGAATGCATTCTGCCGTTATCAGCAAAATGGTGATTTTTTATACCCTTGGATACATGCTTAGAACATCATCATATCATTACTTGTCCAATGACTAAAACTGTTGCTATCCTTTCCCTGCTAGCTTCCTGCCTCTCAATCCATCAATGTCTCTCTTATCTTGTAAGTACAAGGATGCATTCTGTTACTCCTTAGTACTGGGTGACTCCTTCTCCGGTCCCATCTCATGATGTTTTACCTAACAGGAGTACAAGGACACCTCCCCTTCTTGTTACTGCCCTGTACAGGGTAACTCCCTACACATTCCCATCTCATGATGTTTTACCTTACAGGGGTCAGACACAGAGTGAAGCTCCCTCTGGACCATCCCGTCACACATTCCCAGGGTCAGATACCGGCTGAAGCTCCCTCTGCACTGTCCCATCACACACTCCCAGGGTCAGACACTGAGCGAAGCTCCCTCCATACTGTCCCATCACACACTCCCAGGGTCAGACACAGAGTGAAGCTCCCTCCAAATTGTGCCATCACACACTTGCAGGGTCAGACACAGAGCGAAGTTCCTTTCGCATTGTCCCATCACACAGTCCCGGGGTCGGACAGAGAGCGAAGCTCCCTCCATACTGTCCCATCACACACTCCCAGGGTCAGACACAGAGTGAAGCTCCCTCCACATTGTCTCATCACACACTTGCGGGGTCAGACACAGAGTGAAGCTCCCTCTGGACCGTCCCGTCACACATTCCCAGGGTCAGATACAGGCTGAAGCTCCCTCTGCACTGTCCCATCACACACTCCCAGGGTCAGACACAGAGCGAAGCTCCTTCCATACTGTCCCATCACACACTCCCAGGGTCAGACACAGAGCGAAGCTCCCTCCATACTGTCCCATCACACACTCCCAGGGTCAGACACAGAGTGAAGCTCCCTCCAAATTGTCCCATCACACACTTGCAGGGTCAGACACAGAGCGAAGTTCCTTCCGCATTGTCCCATCACACATTCCCGGGGTCAGACACAGAGCGAAGCTCTCTTCATACTGTCCCATCACACACTCCCAGGGTCAGACACAGAGTGAAGCTCCCTCCAAATTGTCCCATCACACACTTGCAGGGTCAGACCCAGAACGAAGCTCCCTCCATACTGTCCCATCACACACTCCGAGGGTCAGACACAGAATGAAGCTCCCTCCACATTGTCCCATCACACACTTGCGGGGTCAGACACAGAGTGAAGCTCCCTCTGGACTGTCCCGTCTCACATTCCCAGGGTCAGATACAGGTTGAAGCTCCCTCTGCACTGTCCCATTACACACTCCCAGGGTTGGACACAGAGTGAAGCTTCCTCCACTGAGCATAGTGGTGGATGATGGCTTCTCAGACTGGAGGCCTGTGACTAGTGGTGGTGCCTCAGCGATCGGTGCAGGGATCATTGTTGTTTGTCATCTATGTCAATGATCTGGATGATAATGTGGTAAATTGGATCAGCAGGTTCACAGACGACACTAAGATTGGAGGCGTTGTGGACAATGAAGAATGTTTTCAAATCTTGAAGAGGGATCTGGACCAACTGGAAACACGGGCTGAAAAATAGCAGATGGAATTCAATGCAGACAAGTGTGAGGAGCTGCATTTCAGGGGGACAAACCAAGCGAGGCCGTACACGGTGAACATTCGGACACGAGGAGTGCGGTTGAACAGAGGGATCTGGTAATACAGATACATAATCCCCTGAAAGTGGTGTCTATATTTGAAAAGAAAAATGTATGTATCTTGATCAATGTGGTTTATAGTGTGAAAAATAAAAAATTTAAAAAAAAAGTGGTGTCACAGGTGGACAGGGTTGTATAGAGAGCTTTTGGCACATTGGCCTTCATAAATCAAAGTTCAGGAGTTGGGATGCTATGGTAAAGTCGTACAATACATTGGTGAAACCAAATTTGGAGCATTGTGTGCAGTTTTGGTCACTGAACTACAGGAAAGATATTGAAAGAGGGCAGAAAAGATTTAGGAGGATGTTCCCCAGACATAACAGGGAAAGGCTAAACAGGTGAGGAGTTTATTCCCTGGAGTGTAGAAGAATGAGGGGAGATTTGATCGAGGTATTTAAAATTATGAGGGGGACAGACAGAGTAAATGTAAGTCGGCTTTTTCCACTGAGGACCAGTGAGATACAAACCAGAGGTTAAGGGTGAATGGGGAAAAGTTTAGGGGGGGCGGGGTATTTCTTCCCACCGAGCGGTGGGGGTATGGGACGAGCTGCCAGTTGAAGGGGTCCAGTTTAACATTTACGAATAATTTGGACAGGCCCCTGGATTGGGGGTGGGGGCGCGGACAGCGTCCGGGTCAGCACAACGAGGCAAAGAGAAGGTAGTTCGGCACAGACTAGAAGGGCTGAAGGGTTTGTTCTCCGTGCCACAATGTTCTATGATTCGTTTCACCTGCGATTTAAATATAAAAGGTGATAAATTCCACAATGTATGTTTGTAAATTCGAGAGGTAAAAGACAGGAGGTAACATTTCCATCGTGGGAATCCTGAGTCGTGAATCGAGGTCATTATTTTCCAGTCAATGCACTCATATTAAATTAAAACCCCTTCTGCGATTCAGAGCTGACCTGTGTAATATTTTATCAGCTTGATAAAAATAGCCTCAGCTTGCCTCTTTGCGAGGGGCTGAGAGCGTTTGATGGTCACTCTGCCCTCCACCCCACCTCTCCAACATGGCAAATACTCCCTGCTTCCGGTCAAATGCTCTCAGCCCCGATTCTTTGCAAGTGTCAAGCGCCCCGGGTAGACGGCGTGGTCGGAGTATGGCAGCCTTCCCAGCATGCTCGGGTTCCAGCCACCAGGGAGACACAGGGTCTCACAGGCTTCCCGACTGCCGGTCGGCCGGGGACAGGCAGTCCCCTGCTGCACTTTCACTGGTTCCGTCTTTAATATGAAAAGGATTTGAGAATTTACGACGTGGTTGTGACTTTTTTCCCTGTCGTGCAGACAAGATGTGAATTCATGAATATTAATTCCTTTTTTTCACTCTCTCCATGAAGGGCCCAGCACGTCTAACGCACAAACGTCCGGCAGTGGCTGAACTTAGGTGATGGAGTCCACCCCCGATGTGACCGCATGGTAACGGGCCGTTTCCGCCCACGAGCCCCTGCCGCCCAATCGATCTGTGACCGCCCCCTCCCCTGGTATGTTCCAAACAGTGGGAGGAAACTGGAGCCCCCAGAGGTGGGGCGGGGCATGGAGGAGAACGTACGGGCAACGCCAGATACGACCTCCGGTCATCACCCTGGCCACTTTGCCAACCCGTGGCCAATCAGCCCTTCTTTCTGACCCCGCTCTCTTCCCGATTGAAGGTGGTGCGATTAGCGCCAGCAGCCTAGCGGGGTTCGAATGCAGCACCATCCGCAAAGAGTCTGGACGTGCTCCCCCGTCCCTGTAGCCTGCGTGGGTTTTCCCCAGAGACTACCTCGGTTCAAAGATGAACAGGGATTAGTTGATTAAATGGTCACATGGGTTTAGATTCAGAATTAAGTATTAGAAAATGTCATGTTATAGCAGAGTGCAAACTTTGGTGTAAAATTACATTTAAAAATAAATAGATTTAGTGCATAAAAGCAGAGAAGGTGAGGCCGTGTCCAGGGTTTGTTGTCCGATCAGAAATCTGATGGCGGAGGAGACAAAGCTGTTTACGTATCGTTGGGAGTTCATCTTCTAGCTCCTGCACCTCTTTCCTGATGGTGGTAGTGAAAAGAGGGTGGTGGTGGGAGGGGTCGTTGAGGAGAGACACTGCTTTCTTTGGACGCGACACCTTGCCGACATCCTTGACAGAGGGAATTCTGGCATCCGTGACCTCGCCGGCCTGAGTTAATCACCCTCTGAGCGTTGGTGCCTCCGAACCAGACAGTGGTGCCACCGGCCAGAATGCTCTCCAGGGCCCAACCTGTAGAGATTCACAAACATCCTTGGTGACGTACCGAATCTCCCTGAACCCCACACGCAGTGCGGCCGCCGGCAATTGCCTCAATGCAGAGGTTCTGGGATGAATCCTCAGAGATGCTGACCAACCCTCCCCCCCTGGGAATTTGAGGTTCCTGACCCTCTCCGCCGCTGAGCCCTCAATGAGGGCTCCCTCCTGAAGTCCACAATAATCTCCTTGGTTTTGCTGACATTGAGCGCATTGTTGTTGTTACACCCCTCAATGAATTGATTTATCTCCCTCCTGAAACCAGGTACTATCTCTCAATTAAAAATTAAACCATCAAATTAAAGTTCCCTCCTTGTCAAAGAATCATGTTCAAAATAATCCCCTCTGTTGGACTCGGGAATATGGGGAATCGAACCACTCGTTGTCTCCTTGTGGACTGATGACTGCACTGGCTGGGGTGCTGGGGGAAATTCGGATTGTCTGTCCATCAAATCTCTGCCCCTCCCTCCCTCATTGCTCCCCCTCTCACCTCCGCCCATCCCCCTCACTGCCCTTCCCTCTTCTTCTCCCCTCCTCCATCCTTTCCCACCCCCTTCCCCACTGCCCACATCAGCCCCATTCCCCACCTCCTCATTGCCTGCCACATTATTCCCCATACCTTCCCTCCCTGCCCCACATTCCAGGAGAGCGTAATTACCGTATATTTGGGTATAATAGTAGAGGTTTTGGAGCAATTTTTGGGGTAAAATTTATGGGGTCGACTACTACATGGATACTAGTTCTGACCGTGGTAAGTACCTGTGTCATTAGCGGCGTCAGGAGTTTGGATGGCCAGGGTGATAAGTCCATGATTGGGGCGTCGGTAGCTCGGATGGGTGGGCGTTCAGGGCAAGGATTCACGGTCGGGGCGCCGGGAGCTGGGATGGGTAGACGATCGGGGAGGATCCTTGCTCAGGGCATCGGGAGCTCAGATGGACAGCTGGTCAGGGTGAGGGTCCATGCTCGGGGCATCAGGAGCTTGGATGGGTGGGAGGCTGGGGCGAGGATCCACAGTCAGGGTGTTAGGAGCTTGGATGGACGGGAGGCTGTGGCCAAAAATAAGGATGATGACTTTTACACGCGATATGTTCAAAATACTAGAGTTTTGGGTGAAAAATAGGGGGTCAATTCTTACATGGTATCGACTATTACATGCGAATATAAGGTACACCTTCAAACGAAGATCAGACGCATGTTGAACAGGCACTGTAACTGTAATTATTCAGTCGTCTCGTCAACAGTGTGCAAACATCTCTGCTGCCGCATGGGAAAGTGTACCCTCATTACTCAGTTCCACCTCTCCCTCTCCCCAGGGTTTGTCACACCTCAAGTGGCAGGTCGAGTCAGTTCCAATCATGTCCAATTAAAAATCACCCTCTCTGCTGAAATCTCACAACTGTTCTCCTGCATTGTTCCAATTATCCTCACAGTCTTGGCAGAAACCACGCTCACTGACTGACGACCATCTTCGCGGTAATGAGCAACATTCCCAGGGGAACAGTGGAGCACATCCAGTAGTGGGGCGGCAGGGGTCTGGCTCAACAGGGGAGAGGGAGAGCAAGAGATAGAGGGAGAGAGGCAGAGAGGGAAAGAGAGGAGAGAGGGGGAGAGAGAGGAGAGCCACTGATTAGTGTGCAGTTAACTCCCTGAGAGAGAGAGATTGGTTCATGTACAGATAGCCCCTTGTTTGGGGGGGGGAGGAAGGAGAGAGAGAGATTGGTTAGTGTAGAGATAGCCCCCTGAGAGAGAGGGACTGAGAGACACCAACCAGTGTGCAGATACCCCTCTCTTCTCCCCCACCCCGAGATGGAGGACTGAACGCTGTGTGGCATGAGAATGAGTGCCTTGGTTCAAGATCTCCAAGTTCTTTGCCATGATCTCTGAGGGGTGGGGAGTGTGACAGGAACCGAAGTTGAATATATCACACACCCACGCCCATTGTCCTCAGAGAGTGACTGTGAGCTGGCACGTGGACGAGCTCAGGTGATGGCGCTGCATCAGGAGGCTGGGTACCGGAACATCGTGAAGGACCAAGACAGCATGAGGTCATCATGGGGTTCTGTGGAGTCCGCGATAAATCAGCCCGGTTTGATGGATGCTCGCCTCTCCCACCCTGAGAGCTCTGCACTCCTGAAAATCTTCCTCGCCCTTCTAATAACCAGAGAACACAACGCAGGGACAGGCCCTTCAGCCCATCTAGCCTGTGTGACCTGCACACCCCTCCCATCCATGGACCTGTCCAAGTTCTTCAATGTTAAAATCGAGCCCGCGTTCACCACCTCAGCTCGTTCCACACTCCCACCGCTCTCTGTGCGAATGTTTAATTTTTAATAAATACCAAAACTTCATTCAAATTATTTACTAAAGGCAAACTGTTCAAATTCTCTTCCCATTCACATGAAAGTCTGCAGACATTGTGGTTGAAGTTGAAACACAATGCTTGGGTGGTGAAACTCCACTGCACACTGCTCCATGATTACTGGCACTGTATTCAAGTGTATGGTCAGCCCACCTTCCCTCGATGAGCCAAGTCCCTCCCTCAGTACGAGTCCTGGGATCAGGCCAGGACGGGAGTACATGTCCAAGCCATGTGGTATTAAAAGCCTGTCGTCCTGCAACTCGAGTCCTTTGACGTTACTGAGGATGCATCAGCTGGAGAAACCCAGCAGATCAAACAGTATTCCTTTATTTAACTGTAGGCATACGATTCGGTTACAGGCCAATTCAGCCCACGAGGCCTTGCCACCCAATTTACACCCCATTAATCTACCCCCCCACCACCACCCCTGTACGGTGGGAGGAGACGGGAGCCTCTGGGGAAAACACACACAGACACGGGGACAACATTCAAACTCCTTACAGACAGTGAGGGATTAGGGCCCACGTTCCGATTCGAGCCCCTAAACGTCCTCCCTTCACTTTGTACAGATGCCCTCTGGAGTTTGCTACACCTGTCCTGGGAAACAGGCACTGGTGGCCCGCCTCATCTATGCCTCTCAGAATCTTGTCAACCTCGATTAAGTCGCCTCTCGTCCTTCTTTGCTCCAAAGAGAAAAGCCCCGGCTCTGTCCACCTTGCCTCGCAAGGACTTAGTTTCTAATCCAGACAGCGTCCTGGATATACAACTAATGTTTTGGTCCAGAGTCCGTCTTCAAGGTATGAGTAAAAAAAAAAGTCAGCCACCTTCTTCAGAAGCTTGATCCAGAGCATCCTGGCTGGCTGCGGAGAAATGGATCAGAGGTCAATCCACAGGACCACATGAGCAGCAGAGAGGGTCACTGGAGTCTCCCTCCCCTCCCATTGACGTGAATCTACTGGATCAGTGACTGAAGAGGGCGTGTAAAATCACTGAGGACCCCCTTCCACCCTGCACACTAACTCTCCGAGACCATCACATTCACAAAAAAAATTATTTATCTGTATATGTGAATACTTGTCCTGCGTATGTATTGTTTGCCTGTATATGTGTTATGTCTGGTTGTGTGCCTGTGTGTTTTGCATTGAGGACCAGAGAACGCTGTTTCATCAGGTTGTTAAATTTTTACCCAAGTTGATTCATATTGATCAAACAGGTTTTATAAAGAATAGATATGCTTCAGATAACATTTTGCATGTGATTAGTTTGATTAATAGATTTCGACAATCTTTAGATCACCAGATGGTGATATCCTTAGATGCAGAAAAAGCATTTGAGAGTTGAATGGAATATTTTGTTTAAAGTTTTGGAGAAATTTAAGTTTGGTCCTTCTTTTATTGGTTGGATTAGGGCTCTATATAGTAAACCGGTAGCTAGAGTATCGATTAATGGTTTGATTTCAGAATCTTTTAAGTTAACTTGATCAACTCGTCGTTGTCTTTTATCACCAGCTTTGTTTGAGTTAGTGATTGAACCTTTAGCACAGTTGATAAGACAAAATACACAGATACAAGGTATGAAAGTTTTAGATGAGGAGTATAAAATTAATTTATTTGCTGATGACGTATTGGTGTATTTAACAAATCCAGCTCAGTCACTTTTGCATTTGAAGGAATGTTTAATACAATATGGATGTCTTTCTGGATATAAAGTTAATTGGGAAAAAAGTGAAATATTACCGGTAAGTGAAGGATATTATTCAGTTTATAAGAATATTATCAAATTAAATAAAATATCTGGGTATAATTTTGAATGTTAATGATCAATCTTTATATAAATTATATTATGCTCAGTTAATAAAAAAAATTAAAACTGATTTGATTAAATGGAAAGATTTACCTATTAATTTAATGGGAAGGATAAATACAATTAAGATGAATATCTTTCCGCGTATACAATATTTGTTTCAATCTATTCCGTATTTACTTGATTTTTTTTCAAGATTTGAATAAAATGGTTAGGGAGTTTTTAATGGAGGGGTAAATTTTCGAGAGTAGCTTTGAATAAAATAACTTGGAAATATGAGTGAGGGGGGATTACTTTTACCACATTTTCAAAATTATTATGAAGCAGCCCAACTTAAATTTATTAGTTAATTAATGGATTTGGTACGGCCTCCTAGTTGGGCTAAAATTGAGATGGCAAGTATTTCTGAATTTGAAATACATCAGTTTTTGTTTAGGTGGAATATTAATTTGTTACAACAATATAATGTGCCTATACTAAAACATTTAATGAAGTTATGGATAAAGAAAAATAAAATGATAGGCTCGAGGGATAAATTATTGGCTTTGACTCCATTGTATAATAATCAACTTATTTGGGAGATTGTTTTAAAGAGGGTGTTTTTATCTTTTAATCAGATGAGGTAAGATCTTGGTATTGATAAGAACTCTATTTCTTTATTATCAAATTCGATCTTTGATAAAATATGTTTGGTAGAGATATGATTTTACCTAAAATGACTAAATTTGAGACTTTTCTTATGAAGGTAACAGAGAAGGGTTATATTTCATTTATGTATCAAATATTACAGGATGGTATGGATAAAAAGGGTTGGGATAGATCTAAAATTAAATGGGAAGCGGATATTGGTTTTATTTTTTCTGAAGATGATTGGTTAGATATTTGTTATGATAGTGTAACTAACCATACCATATAACCATTTACAGCATGGAAACTCCACTAGCTCCTCCGCAAACTCCTGAGGAAGTAGACTAGATTGATAAATGCAATGATTAATTACAATTTTTTACATCAATTATATTTGACATCTGAAAAATTAAAAAAAATATGGTTTTAATGAATCAGATTTGTGTTTTAGATGTGGTGATATGGTTGGAACTTTTTTTTATGCTGTTTGGTTATGTATACATATACAATCTTTTTGGAAGAAAGTTCAATCTTTTTTAGAATACCTGTATAAGATTAAAAGTTTTAGATCCAACAGTATTTTTATTGGGTAGTTTGCAACCTCTGAAAGGTTTGGGATTAGATAAGTTCCAGCTTGCTTTTGTATATTTAGCTTTATCCGTAGCGAAAAAATGTATTGCTAGTATGTGGAAAGATACAAATATGATTGATATTAATAGATGGCATAATGAGATGAAATATTGTTTAATAATGGAAAAAATTACGTGTTTCGCATGATAATTATATTTTTTTAATTAATAAGTGGCTGTTATACTCGGAATATTTACATTTCAATTTATATTGACTAGATTTTAATATGTATATTTAACTTTTTCTTTAATATTCTTTCTTTTTTTTATGGCTCTCCTTAGGAGAGTTGGCTGAAGGGGAGGGTTCTTTTCTTTTCCTATATTTATATATAAAAAAGTTCATGTTTAATTGCTGTATATGTCATATATTCTTTGTTTTTTGAACGAATAAATAAAGTTAAAAAAAAAAATCAGGTTGTACGTGCAATCGGGGGACAATAAACAACTTGAAGTGAAAGGAACGACGGGGAGGAATTCAGACCGATAGACAGAAGGTGATAATTGGATACGGAAAAGAGGGAAGGAGAAAGAATGGCGAGAATTGAGGGGCAAGAGGTTTTAGCTCTGTGAATGCAGAACTGGGGTAAAGGAAATAGAGAGAAAAGGGGAGGAGAGAGAGAGGAATGGAGATGATCAGGGTGGGGGAGGGAGTGCGTCAATGGACACCAGAGAAATCGATGTTAATACCGTCCAGTCGGAGGGAGCCCAGACAGAGGATGAGGTGTTGTTCCTCCAATTTGTGGGTGGTCTCTGTCTGGCAGTGCACAAGACCACAGACACGTAACCATGGGAATGGGATGGGGGACTGAAATGGGCAACCACTGGGAGATCAACGCTACTGCGGCGGACGGAGCCGAGGTGCTCAGTGAAGCGATTCCCCGGTCTGCACCCAGTCTCTCTGACGTAGAGGAGACCCACAGCGTGAGCACCGGGCATGGTAAACGGCTCCTCCCCCACCGCAGATTCACAAGTGAGGTGATGCTTCACATGGAAAGAGTGTTTGGGACTCTGAATGGCGGTGGAGAAGGGAGGTGTGGGCGATGGATGGGGAGGGGAGAGTGGACATGGAGCAGGGGGGCAGTGCTGCCGGACCTCACTGGAGTACCGCTCCGGACACCTCAGGGGGGCAGTTCCAGGCACCTCCTTGTCACCATTTTTGGTGAGCTCAGACACTTATCACTGCACCCCTGCGTGGGACTCATGGAGGGAGTGGTCCCTGCAGAAGGTCAATGTTTCTCTGCGGACCCCCATTTAAACTGGACAGCAGGGTCAACAAACAAACTCTCCCCAACCCCTACAGCTTGCCCCTGAAGATGGGAAAGTTCACATCAACTCAGCAAGGATCGTTTTGAATGGAACACAGCTCAGTGTTCAGGCAGTCAGCATTTTACTGGATGGAGTTCAGAACTGAAATAATTCTCGTTTAATAACGCAGCTTAACTTGCTATTACAAACACCATTTCCATCTCCTTAGCTCAAATAGTTTCCAAGTAACTGAGAGGGGGACGAGGGAAGGTTCGGGGCAAAGCTCCTCACTGCACACGCGGAATTAATATTGCACCATGTCATGGGGTCTCCTGTGAAGGAGCATGGTGGGAGGGGCGTTGAGGAGAGAGGGGCACGGTGAGGAGAGAGGAGGATGAGGAGGGAGGGGGAAGGTGCAGGTTCCCAGCTGCAATAAGTAGAAACAACCTCAGCCAACCTCGGGTGACACTACCCATTGGGCGATCTTGCTGAGTCAAGCCTCTCTTTTGAGTCATCACCCTAAGAGTTGGTTCTTGCAATGTTACTTCACATTGATTCTTCGCAGGGGGGCAGAGAAAGGGGCAGTCATCTTGGAGACCCTTGACTTTAACCCTCTCCCCTGTCCCTCTGCACCGTCCCATCACACACTCCCGGGGTCAATGAGGGAGGGAGGGAAAATGGGGGGGAGAGAGAAGGAAAGGTAAAGGGGAGAGAAGGGGTAAGGGGAGGATGAGGGGGAGTGGGAGATTGCAGATGCAGTACCGTACATCATCAGATTATTACCACGAGTTCTCTGTCTCTCCTTGAGTTCAGTGAAACCAGGAGGTCCTTGCATTACAGAACCAGATCCCACCACCAGAATCTCCCAGATTTCCTTTATTGAAAGCCTCAAACAGAGAAGCAAACCCCACGGAAAAAGCCTTGGCAGTGACCAGCATTGCCCCTGGTAGTCCGAGGGACATCCTCTCAGAGGATGCACCTCAATCCTTTCATAGAAAGGGAGGGTCTGAGCCCCCATTACCCTTTTCCCCAGTCTCGGGAGGGTCTGAGCCACCATTGCTCCATTCCCATCATCCTCTGGGAATGGCCACCATGCTGCACCTGGTTCCACCGTCTCTGCTCGCCCAATCAGGTGGTCTTGAGTCTTGCTCCTCCTCTCTTATTGGCTGTGGAGAGGCGGAGCTCACCCCCCCACCCCAGTGGGTTGACACTGTCCAATGGCGGGTAGGAGGGGGGCTCTTGACAGCTTTAGAGGTCACTTGGGTTCGGCCAGTCTCAGGTTGGCATGGAAATGAGGCCTACTCAGCAAGGCCTCGTCTCCTCTCCACTCCCCTCTTGTTTTGCCACCGATTCGTCGTTTCTTCGAACCAAAGACGAGAAAGGACGACACTTTAAAAAAAAACCACAGAAATATCCTGGAAAACAACGAGAAAATTCAGAACCGTCAGACATCGATCTTGAGGCCATTTAGCCCAACTGACTGGTCTGTACTAGCCCTCTCATCCTCTGTTCTGGCTATCGCTGCCTCTCCCCAGCCCCTCACAACCCACTGGTCCATCCTGCTAGCCAATGAGCATGGACAATAAAGCTGGCCCTACCTCGACCCTATCGCCTCCAAAGGAGATGGTCAGGAAGTGGCTAAATGGTTGCAAAGACCACTCTGGACGGGCTGGAAGAGTTTCACCTCCAGCCAAAGCTTTACAACAATGATTTTTTAAAATCACCAATCCGAAGATAAAAATCAATGGAAGTGAAAAGAGATGTTTGTTCAATAACACACCTTACAATCAAAGTGTTCAGGCAGCTTCTCGAGGCAAAAGTTCTTTCAGGAAAGGACCTTTCCTTGGAAATGCCTGAGAGTTTCTCAAATTCCATGCATCGGACAGGAAGACACCAAAGAATTTGCAAACAGGCCCAAATTATTCCTAAAATTTCCCCTCTCTCCCCCCCTCTCTTTCTCCCTCCCTCCCTCCCTCTCTTGTCCTTTCTCTTCCCCTCCCTCTCTCACCCTTTCTCTCCAACTTCTCTCTCCCCCCCCCTTATTCTCCCTCCATAGAGAGAGAAAAGGGGGAAGAGAGAGGGGGAGAGGTGGGGGAAAGAGAGGAAGAGGGGAAATGAGAGGGTGGAAAAGAGATAGGAGAGATAAAGGTGGAGGGAGAGGGAAAGAGATAGAGGTGGAGGGAGGGAGGAGGAAGAGATAGAGGTGGAGGAGGGAAGAGGAAAAATGAGGGGGGAGAGAATAGGGGAGAGAGAAGTGAAGGGAGAGAGAGGTGAAGGGAGAGAAGGGGAGAGAGGGGAGGAGGGTTTCCTGAATGTGTGGCCCAGATGATCTCTCACCCTCCCTGTAAGTCATCGAAGAGCCCATACCTTCTTTAACGAGATATCGAGGGCCACCATACCTGATAGGCAGTGGATTCTCTGTCCTGGAGCCAGCAGATCAGGTCCTCTTCGAACAACTCCCCTTCTAGGAACGGTGGAAGTCCCGGCAAGTGCCCGTCCCCAGGCGCGGACATCTGGGCGCCAGCAGCCACTGCCAAACGTCAACGGAGATGGGGCTACCCCCAGTGGAACGCACCTTTCCCTTCGCCCACGGATCTTCCCCTTCTCGTCCGGTGGGGGCCAAAGGGTGGGGAAACGGACAGTGTCAAGATCACCGCCGTGGCAAATGGGAAGCCTGGAAAGCAGGCTCAAGTCTGGGACTGGTTCCTGCTGCCCAGGACCGTTCGGGTTTCAAACATAAAGGCGGAGAGAGCAGACACAGCAGGACTCGGACCCCACTCCTCCAGGTCCTGAATGACTCTACCCCCACGCCCCCCCCACGGCCAAGCCCCCCCCCTAGGATATCAAGTAGGTATAAAGCAGGGGTAGAAAGGAGAGGATCACACTGGAGCTCAACTGCGAGGTATTCCCCTTATCGGTGGATTTAGAGGCATCTGTTGGGGAACGAAGAGAAGGTCCATCTTAATTAAGTCCTTGTCACCAATTCTCCCCCTCCCCCCCCGACAGTCCCGCCCTGCATTAACGATGAAGTACACATGGGTCAGACCCTTTAAGGAGAATTGTACAGCACACTAACAAGCCTTTGGGCCCACAAGCCTCAATTAATCTACAAACCCCATACGTTTCGAACAGTGGGTCCCAAACAGACATGGGGAGATCATGCAAACTCCTCACAGGCAGTGTCAGATTCTAACCCGGGCCACTGTAAGAGTGTGTCCCCCTTTATAAAACAGTTTAAAAAAAAATATACAGGTGCTCCCGCCTGGCGACCATGAAAGGCACCTCGAAGCAAACATAAGTTAGCACTGCGCCCAAAACAGCAGAGGCTGCTGGGGGAAAATCCACGGACATTCGGTGACTCTTGGTGGGGGTGGGGGTGGGGGTGGGGGTGGGGGTGGGGGTGGGGGTGGGGGTGGGGGAACTCCTCTTTTGCTTCACTTTCTTTCCAACTGTAAAGCGGCGTCAGGCAATTTCTCCTGAATGCAAATCTTTATCTGCCTTATGGTCGACTAAATGGAATTTGGTGAATGTCATATTTTCTGTTTTGTTACCTGACAATAAAATAATCTCAAATCCCTCTGTTTCCTGTCCTCCAGCTCCCCACCCCCCTTCCCTCTCAATTCAGAGAGGTCACCTCAGCTTCTACCCTCCCACCCATAGCCACCTGTTGGCCTATATTCCTCCCCCTGCCCCTTCCACTCTCCTCTCCTCCCCTGCCCCTTCCACTCTCCTCTCCTCCCCCTGCCCCTTCCACTCTCCTCTCCTCCCCCTGCCCCTTCCACTCTCCTCTCCTCCCCCTGCCCCTTCCACTCTCCTCTCCTCCCCCTGCCCCTTCCACTCTCCTCTCCTCCCCCTGCCCCTTCCACTCTCCTCTCCTCCCCCTGCCCCTTCCACTCTCCTCTCCTCCCCCTGCCCCTTCCACTCTCCTCTCCTCCCCTGCCCCTTCCACTCTCCTCTCCTCCCCCTGCCCCTTCCACTCTCCTCTCTTCCCTGCCCCTTCCACTCTCCTCTCCTTCCCCTGCCCCTTCCACTCTCCTCTCCTCCCCTGCCCCTTCCACTCTCCTCTCCTCCCCCTGCCCCTTCCACTCTCCTCTCCTCCCCCTGCCCCTTCCACTCTCCTCTCCTCCCCCTGCCCCTTCCACTCTCCTCTCCTCCCCCTGCCCCCCACTCTCCTCTCCTCCCCCTGCCCCTTCCACTCTCTCCTCCCCCTGCCCCTTCCACTCTCCTCTCCTCCCCCTGCCCCTTCCCCTCTCCTCCCCCTTCCTCCCTCCTTCCCTCACGCCCCTCCCTCCCCACGCTCTCCCTCCCCACGCTCTCCCTCCTCACGCCCCTTCCTCCTCATGCCCCTTCCTCCTCATGCCCCTTCCTCCGTCCTCATGCTCCTCCCTTGCCCCTTCCACATCCTCCTCCTGTCCCTGCCCTTTCCTCCCTCAATCCCTCTGGCCCTTCCTCCCTCCCTCCCTCCCCCCCCTTGCCCCTTCCTCTCCTCCTGCCCCTTCCCCTCCCTCCCATCCCCCTAACATTTTCAGTTGGGTGGTACGTGTTTTACCACAGTCCTGATGAAGGAAAAGTCAGTCGCCCCATGAAGGTTTCTCCTGCCATCCGGCACTGCGTCAACTCTTAAACCTCCCCTCCCGCCACCGTCCGATGCAAGGTGCTGCATTTTGGGGAGTCAATCCTGGGATAGGGGAACCCCCCCCCCAGTGAACTGCGGGGCTTTGGAGTGTGTGACGGGGCAGGGTCTCGTTTTTGGTTTTGATCAGGAGAGATGTCGTCGAGCAAGAGAGGGGCTAGGAGGAGATCGATGAGGGTATTGCCGGGACTCGGGGAGGTTTGAGCTATGGGGTGTGGGGGAGGTCAAGCAGGCTAGGGCGCTGGAGGATGAGGGGTGACCTCACAGAAGTGGACAACTTTAGGAGAGGGTCAGATCGGGTGAACGCCCAGAGTCGGGGGAAATCGGTGATTTAGGCGAAGGGGAGGAAGATTTAACCGGAAGCTAAGGAGTCACTATTTTAACCCAGAGGATGGTGGGGGTGTGGAAGAGATGGGTGTGGAAGAGATGGGTGAGGCAGGTTCTATTGTAATGCACAAGAAAGATTTGGATGGATCCGCGGATAGGGTGCGTTTAGCGGAGCTATTCTCAATGCGAGCCCCACACTGCCCGCCCCCCCCCCCAATATTACTGGGGTGTGTCACGGGCTGAGACCCTAAACGTGGTCAGTAGGAGAGAAGTGCGGAAGGAGTAGGGCAGTGGCAGAACGGTTAGCGCAACTGTTCGGGACCGGGGTTCGAATCCCGCACCGACTGCAAGGAGTTGGCACGTTCTCCCCATGTCTACGTGGGATCCCCCCTCCCCTGAGGGGGAGGTGGCGGGGCTCCAGTTTCCTCCCACCCTTCGCAATGAACCCCGGGTTGGGGTGTTGTCGGTCGATTGGGTGTAAATTGGACAGCGAGGACCCGGGCTCGCGGGCCCCGTTACCGTCCTGCGCGCCTAATTTTAAAATGTCGTCGGAATTTATGGAGGTTTCAAAAACCTCATGGGGGGTCCCATGAAGGGGTTGGAGAGTCGATGGCTCGGGTTTAAGGCGGGACAGGAGAGACCTGAAAGGGGGGGCAAAGAGGTGGCAAATGAAACAGTGTCGGGAAGCAAACGGTCGTGGACTTGGGTGGAACGGGCAGCGTGGGGAGAAGATTAAAAATTCCGAGGTGTGGGGTGGGCTTGGGAATTCTCGAGCAGGACACCCAAGAACAGGGGTGGCCAACCTTTTAATTTAGATGTACAGCACAGCAACAGGCCATATCGGCCCACGAGTCTGTACCAGGGCAGGGGGTGGCACGGACTCATGGGCCTGAATGGCCTGTTACCGTGCTGCATGTCTACATTTAAAATTGATGAACCTCCAGTTTGAGTTGGCGGTGATGAAGGCGAATGCAGTGTTGATGTTAATTTCTAGAGAGATAGGATACAAGAGCAGGGATGTGATGTGGAGATTCTGTAAAGCACTGGTGAGCCCACACGTGGAGACCGGGTACATGTTTGGGCGCCTTATTTGAGTAAAGATGTGCTGGCGTTGGGGAGATTTATTAGAACGAGACCAGGAGTGGAAGGGTTAGTTTATCAGGAACAATTGTTGGCTCTTGGACTGTACTCGTTGGGGGTACAGAAGGATGAGGGGAACCTTATAGAGGTATTTCAAATGCTGAATGGCTGGATGGAATGGATGTGGCCAGGATGTTCCCTACGGGAGGGGCGTCCAGGCCACAACTTCAGGATAAAAGGGCATCGATTTAAAACAGAGATGCGGAGAAATGTCTTTACCCAGAGGGTCTTGAGTCTGTTGAACCTAGGCTTGTGGGAGCGAGGTTGGTGGGTGCGTTTAAGGCAGAGATCAACAGGTATTTGTTGAGTCGGGGCATGGAGGGTCACAGGGAGGGGATAAAAGGCCAGGGAGTGGGGGACAGGTCAGCTCAGGATTGGAATGGTGCAGCAGAATCGATGGGCTGATTTCTGCTCCTGAGATCGTGGAAAGCGCTGGGGGCAAGGATGGACGGTGACAGAGATAAGAGAGTTTGGAAGAATATGTTGGCAAATATGTCAGACAAACGGAAGATTTTGGCCAAAAGAAAAACCCCAAAAGGCTCATCAGAAAAAACGTTGACCCAAACGGGCGGTTCCTGGTTCTAGATTCTTCTGTAGAAAGACTTCCCCCCACCTCCTCCATACATGACGTGAGGGACGTCGAGCCTGTCGGAATGCTCTGCCCGCACTCCTCTACTGACAGCAGCGAGCTCAGTGGGGGTGGGGGTTGCGACACCACTTGCTGGTTCCTTCCTGTGGCCTGGTACCTTTCTCAGGACCAGGCTCCCAAAAAAACCACCCACTGCATGAAGCCACTGCCCTCCATATTGGACAACAGCGGGTATCATGAGGGTAGTGGTGGGGGGAGGGGGGGGGTTTCCTCTCCGTGCATGGGCCAGTTCCTTCTCCAGGACCAGGCAGTCATGATCACATCTCCCCTTGCCCCCACCCCACTGGGAGGGCAGACTGCTGCAGTTGACAGTGAGGGATGGGCGATAAATCCTGGCATTTTGGACACGGCAAGGACTGTTGTAAATAAACATTGGGTGTCATACAGGCGGTGACGTACAGGTGGTGGTTTCGATTGTGACTCACTGGGAGGAGTGAACAATGAGGGGATTTCACCTGCCTGGGACAGGTTGGTCAGGTCAAACGATGCCTTGGAAGGTGGGGGAAGTGGGGGGGGGGGGGGGAAGAGGAGGCGGGAGAGAGGAAACATGAAGTAGGAGGTGGAGGGAAGAAGCAGTGAGGAGGAGAGGGAGAGGGGAGGCGGGAAACACACACGCATCCGCACAATGACTGGAGCCATGTTTGGGGAGGTGGTATAGGTGGAGGTACTCAAGGATGAGAGGGGACTCCATAGGTGGGGGGATCCAGGAGGAGACCGGGGGTGGGGGGACCCAGGGGTAGGAGGGTGAGGGGCACCATACCTTTCTTCACGTTGTCCCTCGCAGGTCTCCTGGATGTCTCTGTACTTGGCTCCATGGCTGGAACAGGAAAGAGAACAGTGTTGGGCCAGGAACTGTCTGACAGCACAGGGACCAGCCCTTTGGCCCATCTTCTGACCGCTAACCCAGATGTCTTCCTGAGCTGGTCCCATTTACCTGACTTCACCCCACATCCCTCCTCGCATTTTTCCCAACACCCCCATCTTTGTCCCATCGCACACTCCTGGGGTCAGACACAGAGTGAAGCTCCCTTTGCATTATCCCATCTCACACTTCCGGGGTCGGACACAGAGTGAAGCACCCTCCGTACCGTCCAATCACACACTCCTGGGGTCAGACACAGAGTGAAGCTCCCTCCATACTATCCCGTCACACACTCCCGGGGTCAGGCACAAGTGAAGCTCCCTCTGCACCGTCCCATCACACACTCCCGGGGTCAGACACAGAGTGAACTTCCCTCCGCACCATTCCATCACACACACCCGGGGTCAGACACAGAGTGAACTTCCCTCCGCACCATTCCATCACACACACCCGGGGTCAGACACAGAGTGAAGGAGAACCTCCATACAATGTGCCCAGGGCAGATCACTCACTTGTTACACAACAGACCAATACCCTGAGTCGGAGGCATTTGTCAGTCTTGGGTGGGGGTAAAGCTGTGGGAGGGAGAGACAATTGATTAGTTAATAATAGTGAGTTCACTGTCCTGCCCAATGTGTAATGCACTACTGTCGGAGAGGCTCTCAAACTTCTCTAGGTACACTCTGGAAAATGTTTCCGCTTTGGATGGAAGCCGTGCAGAAGGATTGGGGAGGGCTGGTGCCCGAATCACATAAGGTTGGTTTGCAGGTTATCGGGAAGGCAAATGGGATGTTGGCCTTTGTCGCTGGAGGGACTGAATTTAGGAGCAGGGAGGTTGTGCTGCAACTGTACAAGGTCCTGGTGAGGCCGCATCTGGAGAACTGCGTGCAGTTCTGGTCTCCTTACTCGAGGAAGGATGGACTGGCTTAGGAGGCGGTGCAGAGAAGGTTCACCAGGTTGATTCCAGGGATTGTGGGGGGGGTGCTGTTGGTCTATGGGGGTAAGATAGAGGCCGGTAAGTTGTTCCCATTGGTGAGGGAAACCAGAACTAGGGGACATAGCCTCAAAATTCAGGGCAGAGATGAGGAGGAACTGCTTTTCCCAGAAGGTGGGGAATCTGTCGAGTTCGCTGCCCATTGAAGCAGTGGAGGCAATCTCAGTAAATATATTTAAGATCGATTTTTTATGGAGTTGGGGATTAAGGGATATGGGGGAAAGGCAGGTAGGCGGAGATGATTAGATCTCATTGAATGGTGGAGCAGGTTCGACGGACCGAATTGCTGTCTCCTGGTCCAACATACTGCCTGGTTGCACCACATCCCGGTTTGGGGATTCGAGTGTGCACAAGGGTCAAGAAGGCAGTGGACAGCAGCCAGTTCCATCGCAGGCTCTGACCTCCCGTCCGCCGCAGGCACCGCCTCGAGGCGTGTTTCCACCCCCTCCTCCATCACCCTGGTCACAACCGCTTCTTCGGGCATAACGCGCAGAAGCCGATGGTTTGAACAGGAGGCTGCTGGAGGCAAATCCACGGATGCTTGGCGTCTCTGAAGGGACCCTCCTCTCGTTCTCCTAGCATTGAGGGGGCGTGGGGCGGGCAATGCTCGTGGTGACTCTTTGCCTAACGGCGGACAAGAATTTATCACATAGGTCACATTTTCAAAGTGTTATTCTGTGGCGATAAAAGGAACCAGGGAACTTTGAGTTGGGTCAGCACAACGTTATAGGCCAAAGGGCCTGCACTGTGCTGCAAGTTTGTATGAATGCGACGGGCTGCCCGTCAAATGATCTCCCTTCCTCCTGAGGGAGGGACACGGCTCAAGGAGGTATTTCTCCAACATGCTCAGATCAGGTTCCCAACACCAAATAGTTCACTCCAAACCTGGCAAGTTGGAACCTGCTTTGAGAACTAATCCCTGACGCGGACCAAGCCGTAGGGGGATTTTGTTTTGTGCATGTGATGCTCCCAATTATCCAGAGACGGCGGGGGAGGGGGGATCTGTCACTGGGCACCCTTGAGACTTTGGGAATCCCAGGCTGATAAAACCTACCCGCCTCCCGCAGCAGGAACACTGGTTTTTATCCTGCCCAATCCCAAGGTGGGAGGGTCAGCGAATGGGGGAGGAAAAGGAAGGAGGGAGAAACACTGACAGACAGAAACAGACAGAGACAGGGGGGGGGGGAGAGAGAAAGAGAGAATGGAGGGAGGGACAACCACAGTGGAGGTAGACAACGACCACTGGGTGTGAGGGTCATTCTGGTTTCAAGCCCCATTTATTGTGTAATTTTCGATCTGTCTCGGTCACGGGGAGAGGGGGATTTTCTGGAAGTGATTTGCTCAAGCTGTGTGATTTGATGCCGTAATTCACCTCCCTCCTGGCTTCTCCACCTGCACTTTGGGAGTAGAAAATCAAATCTTCTCTGTGCCAGGTTCTGTCCACAGTGGTTTACGGCCATAAGTAATGGTGGTTCAGGGCTGAGTTATGCTGAAGCACCCCTCCCCCTCTCACTCTGCTCAATACTCCACCCCCTCCAGTAATCAGGGGTGGCAGGAACATGAGAAATCTTTATCAATGGAAGGTGTGTGGCTCAGCACTACAAAGGGAGGTGTGGAGGGAGGGGGGTGGTGAGGAAGAAGGGGGCAGTGAAGGGGGGAGGGAGGGGGAGGAGGGCGGTAGAGAGGGGTGGTGAGGAGGGAGGGAGTGGATGGGGAGGGAGTAAGAGGGGGAGGGAGGTATGAACCATCCCAGCACCTGCCTGAAACCTCAGAAGCAATGGGAATTGTTGACATTATTTAGCCACCCCCCCTTTCCTTCCCTCCCTCTCCCCTCCCAATCTCCTCCGCTCCCCTCCAGTCCCACCTTTCATCCCCTTCCCCTTTCTCCTCCCCTTCCCTCCTATCTCCCCCTGCATCACCTCCCTCCCTCACCACCTCCCCTCCCTCTTTCCCACGCCACACCCCTTCCCCTCCATCCCTTCCTCCCCATGTCTCCTCCCTTCCTCTCCTCCCTCCCCTCATTTGTTCCTCCCTCCTTCCCCTCTTTCTCCTGTTTCCCCTCCCTCGCCACCTCCCCTTTCACCTTTCCCCTTCCACTCACCCTTCCTCCCCATATCTCATTTGCTCCTGCGTCTCCTCCCTCCCTCCCTCCCCTCACCTCCCCTTCCCTCCCCAGCCCCAGTGCACTCACAGATGTAGTAATATTCTGCTCCACGTTGGAACTCCATGCCGAGTGAGAAGGGGGTGAAGAGCTGGATCTTCTCAGAGAAGCGGATGGGGGCATAAGGGCAAAGGGCTTGTCACACTCCCAGCGCTTGAAGGCTGTGGGACCGGCATTGCACTCTTGGTAACCCTCCTGGTCCACCATGTAGAGCTGGAAAGATTCAGTCTGCCAGAGGGGGGTCCCAGGGCGGTAGTGGGGGCAGAGGACATCCACGTAGTCATTGATCGAGACCTTCACCGTGTAATCGCCAGATCCGAACCTGCAGGGAACAGATCAGCACCATCTGTGGGGACACGTTAACCACCAACACCCCCCCATTCTCCCTTTAAATCTTTCCCCTCTCACCCTAACCCCCTCGGTACCATTCGGGGCCTCAAACCGCCCTTCCATGTGAAGCAACATCTATGGTGGGGTCATCAACTGGCCCCGGGGCCCCCACTGGAGTCTCGGGAGAGATTGGGCGCAGACCGGGAGATCGCCTTGTCAAGCACCTGGGCTCCGTCTGCCGCAGCGGCCACCCGTTTAGATTCCATAACCCATTCCCACACCGACACGTCTGCCGCGGCCACATTTACCGTCGAACCGAGCTGCCCGCAAACTGGAGAAACAACACTGAATATTCTGTCCGGCACCGTCCAGCTGGGTGGCGTGAACGTCGACTCCAGTTAAACCTCTCTTCGAGCTTCTCTCTTTCCCCACTGCTCTGACTCCTGTCCTCAAGCTCCCCACCCCTTCCCTCTCCATTCAGAGACTTACCCGCTCCCTCCATCACCTCTTCTACCCTCCCACCTGTATCCACCTGTGACCTCTTACCTACTGGCCTGTGCTCTTCCCCTCCCCCCTTCCTCCCCTCCCCCTACCCCTTCCTCCCTCCTCTCCTCCCCCTGTCCCTTCCTCCCTGTTCTCTCTCTCTCCTCCCTCCCACCTTATTATTCAGGACTCTGCCTGCTTTAGGCTCGTTCCCTGATGAAGGGCTCAGCCCCGAAACGTCTGTTCCCCTTTAGCTCCATCGGACGCTGCCTGACCCAAGGAGTTTTCCTGGCACCTTTCATACATCACCACATAGCCTCAGCCTCTGCGCACGTCCTGCTCCAGACACGTGTGTGGCCGCCATCTTGGATCGCCTTATCCTACGTGGGGAATGTGGATTCCCGCAGCCCTGACGGGGAGGGAGCTCAGAGGGTTCCAGGAGGTGTGTCCAGGTCCCCAGATGGGGCTTAGAGAATGTTCCTGAGCCGGGGGGAGAGGGAGGCAGCGCGTGCCCACCGTCCTCTGGGCCCACTGGTATGGGCGGGAGATGCTGTATTCCACAAGATGTGAGAGCAGCTCCGTGTGCCAGCGGGGAAGGGAGAACATCGGGGGGAGATGGGAGAAACAGGAGTCCAGATGGAAAGGGGAGTAGTGATAGTTTGGGTGGAAGGGGGAGGCTTTGTATGTGAACGAAAACAGTGAGGAGGGAACGGATTGTGATGAACCAACAATTATTTTGTCCAAATCGATTAGGAAAAGTTTCATATTTCATAGGCAAACAAGGTCTCAGCTTACGCAATGGGTCGGTTGTGTCTCCACTTCTCACCACCAACTGCTGGCCCTTAGCATTTATAACTAGTCCAGGAGCAAACTGCCTCACAATCTGTCAGTACCACCAGATTCACTGATGGGACAGTGCAGAGGGTGCTTCACTCAGTATTTGACCCCGGGAGTGTGTGACAGGACGGTACAGAGGGAGCTTCATGACCCAAAAAAGAGAAAAAGTATTCCCCCCCCCCCACCGCACCCCACCCCCAATATCATGCATTCCCGAGGTTCTATCGGTCGGTTCAAAGGATTCAGCTGACTCCACCCTGAGTCCGAGTTACCAGTGGATGTTCAAACCCCACTGAACTGCCTTGGGAACGGGGTGGGGGGGCAGTTCTGGGCAGGGTGGCCACTGTACGAAGGGTTAGGATGAGGGAGGACAGAGGCTGTGTTTCCAAATGGTGAACTGCGTGCCCCACACGGGACCCAGCAGCCCCCTGGCCCATGCTGGAAGCCACTGTAATGACCAACCGTGCGCCTTTAGGGAGGAACCGGTGTGGTTTCCATCCAACATTTTCATCAGCCCCCTCTTCTGAGAGCAACATGTTTGAACCCAGCCCGAAGCTGGAGCCACAGGCTCAACCCATCAGGCACAACTAAACACAGTGGTTACTTCCGTTCAACACACAAACGCTCAGGCGGCCGCGCTCAGGCTCAGGCGGCCGCGCTCAGGCTCAGGCGGCCGCGCTCAGGCTCAGGCGGCCGCGCTCAGGCTCAGGCGGCCGCGCTCAGGCTCAGGCGGCCGCGCTCAGGCTCAGGCGGCCGCGCTCAGGCTCAGGCGGCCGCGCTCAGGCTCAGGCGGCCGCGCTCAGGCTCAGGCGGCCGCGCTCAGGCTCAGGCGGCCGCGCTCAGGCTCAGGCGGCCGCGCTCAGGCTCAGGCGGCCGCGCTCAGGCTCAGGCGGCCGCGCTCAGGCTCAGGCGGCCGCGCTCAGGCTCAGGCGGCCGCGCTCAGGCTCAGGCGGCCGCGCTCAGGCTCAGGCGGCCGCGCTCAGGCTCAGGCGGCCGCGCTCAGGCTCAGGCGGCCGCGCTCAGGCTCAGGCGGCCGCGCTCAGGCTCAGGCGGCCGCGCTCAGGCTCAGGCGGCCGCGCTCAGGCTCAGGCGGCCGCGCTCAGGCTCAGGCGGCCGCGCTCAGGCTCAGGCGCACAAACACACGCATGCGCACAAACACAGAGAGGAGGGAGATGGTGTGAGCGAGGTGGGGGACAGGGGATAGGGAGAAAAACAGAGAGATCGACAGAGGGGAAGAGAGTCAGGGAGAGAGAGAGAAGGATGGGGTACACTAGATTTTACATAGACGAACAGCAGGAACAGGACACATGTGGATCTGTGGCTGAAGGGTTTAAAATGACAGCTTCCTGACACCAGAATGATCTCGGTCCTCTCACTGACAGCTTCCTCCTCATTGACCAGCTCACTGCAGATCTCCCTCGGTGACACATCACTCTGATGAGGTCTGCTAATTTGGAATGAAAATCAATTCTTCACATTGAGGTACAGATTCATTTCAAAACGTTTGATGAGCAAAGTCCTGGTGCAGCACAGACACAGCAGGACCCATCCCCACCAGTACTGTACCGCAGTGTTACACTGTGACAGACCCATCCCCACCAGTACTGTACCCCGGCGTTACAGTGACAGTCCCGTCCCCACCAGTACTGTACCTCAGTGTTATACAGTGACAGACCCGTCGCCACTAGTACTGTACCCTAGTGTTACACAGGGTCAGACCCGTCCCCACCAGTACTATACCCCAGTGTTATACAAGTACAGACCCGTCCCCACCATTACTGTACCCTGATGTTACAGTGGCAGACCTGTCCCCACCAGTACTGTACACTGGTGTTACACAGGGACAGACGCGTCTCCACCAGTATTGTACACTGGTGTTACACAGGGACAGACCCATCCCCATCAGTACTGTACCCGGTGTTACAGTGGCAGACAAGTCCCCACCAGTAATGTACCCCAGTTACACAGGGACAGACCCGTCCTCACCACTCCACTACTGTACCCCATTGTTACACAGGGACTGACCCATTGTTACACAGGGACTGACCCATTGTTACACAGGGACTGACCCATTGTTACACAGGGACTGACCCATTGTTACACAGGGACTGACCCATTGTTACACAGGGACTGACCCATTGTTACACAGGGACTGACCCATTGTTACACAGGGACTGACCCATTGTTACACAGGGACTGACCCATTGTTACACAGGGACTGACCCATTGTTACACAGGGACTGACCCATCCCCACCTGTACTGTATCCCAGTGTTACAGTGTCAGCCCTGTCCCCACCAGTACTGTACCCCGGTGTTACACAGTGACAGAACCGGCCCACCAGTACTATAGTTATACAGGGATAGACCCGACCCCACCAGAACTACAGAGTTATACAGGGATAGACCCTACCCCACCAGAACTACAGAGTTATACAGTGATAGATGCATCCCCACCAGTACTGTACCCCGTTGTTACAGTGGTAGACCCGTCCATACCACTAATGTACGTCGGAGTTACAGTGGCAGACGCGTCCCCACCAGTACTGTACCCCGGTGTTACACAGAGGCAGACCAGTCCCCATTAGTACTGTACCCCAGTGGTATACAGGGACATACCTGACCCACCAGTTCTGTACCCCAGTGTTACACAGTGACAGACCCATCCCTACCAGTACTATACCCCAGTTACCCAGGGACAGACCCATCCCCACCAGTACTGTACCCCACTGTTACACAGGAACAGACACATCCCCACCAGTACTGTAACCCAATTACACAGGGACAGATCCATCCCCACCAGTACTGTACCCTGGTGTTACACAGTGACAGACACATCCCTACCAGTACTGCAGCCTGGTGTTAGATGGCAGGCCAGTCCACACCAGTACTGTACCCCAGTGTTACACAAAGACAGTCCAATCCCCACTAGTACAGAACCCTGGTGTTATAGTGGCAGACCCATCCCCACCAGTTCTGTACCCCAGTGTTACACAGTGACAGACCCATCCCTACCAGTACTATACCCCAGTTACACAGGGACAGACCTATCCCCACCAGTACTGTATCCCACTGTTACACAGTGACAGTCCCATCCCCACCAATACGGTACCCTGGTTTTAACACAGTGACAGACCCATCGCCACTAGTACTGTACCCTGGTGTTATACAAGGACAGACCCATCCCCACCATTACTGTACCCAGATGTTATCCAGTGGCAGACCCGTCCCTGCCACTCCACTACTGTACCCCATTGTTACACAGTGACAGACCTGTCCCCACCTGTACTGTACGCTGGTGTTACAGCGGCAGAATCGCCCCCACCAGTACTGTACTCTGGTGTTACACAGTGACAGACCAGTCCCCACAAGTACTGTACCACGGTGTTACACAGTGACAGACCCATCCCCACCAGTACTGTACCCTGGTGTTATACAGTGACAGACCCGTCACCACTAGTACTGTACCCTAGTGTTACACAGGGTCAGACCCGTCCCCACCAGTACTATACCCCAGTGTTATACAAGTACAGACCCGTCCCCACCATTACTGTACCCTGATGTTACAGTGGCAGACCTGTCCCCACCAGTACTGTACACTGGTGTTACACAGGGACAGATGCGTCTCCACCAGTATTGTACACTGGTGTTACACAGGGACAGACCCATCCCCATCAGTACTGTACCCGGTGTTACAGTGGCAGACAAGTCCCCACCAGTAATGTACCCCAGTTACACAGGGACAGACCCGTCCTCACCACTCCACTACTGTACCCCATTGTTACACAGGGACTGACCCATCCCCACCTGTACTGTATCCCAGTGTTACAGTGTCAGCCCTGTCCCCACCTGTACTGTACCCCGGTGTTACACAGTGACAGAACCTGCCCACCAGTACTATAGTTATACAGGGATAGACCCGACCCCACCAGAACTACAGAATTATACAGGGATAGACCCTACCCCACCAGAACTACAGAGTTATACAGTGATAGACGCATCCCAATCAGTACTGTACCCCGTTGTTACAGTGGTAGACCCGTCCACACCACTAATGTACGTCGGAGTTACAGTGGCAGACGCGTCCCCACCAGTACTGTACCCCGGTGTTACACAGAGACAGACCAGTCCCCATTAGTACTGTACCCCAGTGGTATACAGGGACATACCTGACCCACCAGTTCTGTACCCCAGTGTTACCCAGGGACAGACCCATCCCCACCAGTACTGTACCCCACTGTTACACAGGGACAGACCCATCCCCACCAGTACTGTACCCCAATTACACAGGGACAGATCCATCCCCACCAGTACTGTACCCTGGTGTTACACAGTGACAGACACATCCCTACCAGTACTGCAGCCTGGTGTTAGATGGCAGGCCAGTCCACACCAGTACTGTACCCCAGTGTTACACAATGACAGTCCAATCCCCACTAGTACAGAACCCTGGTGTTATAGTGGCAGACCCATCCCCACCAGTTCTGTACCCCAGTGTTACACAGTGACAGACCCATCCCTACCAGTACTATACCCCAGTTACACAGGGACAGACCCATCCCCACCAGTACTGTATCCCACTGTTACACAGTGACAGTCCCATCCCCACCAATACGGTACCCTGGTTTTAACACAGTGACAGACCCATCGCCACTAGTACTGTACCCTGGTGTTATACAAGGACAGACCCATCCCCACCATTACTGTACCCAGATGTTATCCAGTGGCAGACCCGTCCCTGCCACTCCACTACTGTACCCCATTGTTACACAGTGACAGACCTGTCCCCACCTGTACTGTACGCTGGTGTTACAGCGGCAGAATCGCCCCCACCAGTACTGTACTCTGGTGTTACACAGTGACAGACCAGTCCCCACAAGTACTGTACCACGGTGTTACACAGTGATAGACCCGTCCCCACCAGTACTTTACCCCAGTGTTACACTGTGACAGACCCTTCCCCACCAGTACTGTACACCAGTGATAAAGTGACAGATACGTCCCAACCAGTACTGTAACGCGGTGTTACAGTGGCAGACTCTTCCTCCCTAGTACTGTACCCCAGTGTTACACAGGGACAGACCCGTCCGCACCAGTACTGTACACCATTGTTACACAGGGACAGACCCATCCCCACCAGTAATGTACCCCGGTGTTACACAGTGACAGACCCGGCCCCACCAGTACTGCACCCCGGTGTGACAGTGGCAGACCAGTCCCCACCAGTACTGTACCCCAGTGTTACACAGTGACAGATCATTCCCCACCAGTACTGTACCCCGGTTTTACAGTGGCAGACCCATCCCCACCACTACTGATCCCCAGTGTTACATAGGGACTGACACATCTCCACCTGTACTGTATCCTAGTGTTACACAGGGACAGACCCGTCCCCATCTGTACTGTATCCCAGTGTTAAAATGACAGACCCGTCCCCACCAATACTATAGAGTTATACAGTGATAGACCTGTCCCCACTAGTTCTGTACTCCAGTGATAGTAGCAAATTTGTCCCCACCAGTAGTGTACCCCGGTGTTATACAGTAGCAGACTTGTCCCCACCAGTACCACAGGGGGACCACATTCGTCGTTCTTCAATCCTCTGGTATCTCCCCCCATGGCCAAGGAGGGTGTAAAGATCATTGCGAACACCCCAGCAATCTCTTCCCTCCCTCCTCACAGCAGCCTGGGGTGTATCTCGTCCCTTCCCAGGGACTTGTCAATCTTTATGAGGATCCAGAACTTCCTTAATCTGATCACGGTCCAGTGCGCAGGCCCCGTTCTCTCCTGTCCCCACCCTGATCAATGTCCTTTTCTCTGGAGCAAAGTATTCAATTAGGACATCCCCAACCTCCAGGCACATGTTGCCTCCTTTAGGAGCCCCCACCTTCACTCCTGTCATCCTTCTGTTCTTCACGTACACATACAACGCCTTGGGGTGCTCCTTAATCCTACCGGCCAAGGCCTTCTCATGCTCCCTTCGACATCTCCCAAGTCCTTTCTTCCTGGCTGCCATATAATTCTCACAAGCCCTTCCTGTTTCCTTCTTCCTAAATCCAATGTGCTCTTCCTTCTTCCTGTTCACTGGCTGCCTCACATGTCTCGTCAACCGTAGTTCCCTTTTCCTACCCTGTCTCTGTGGGACAAACCCTATCATGAACCCGCAACATCCTCCACGTTCCCTCAGTGCTTTCACCCGGAGAACATTTGCTCCCAATTTGCTCTCCCTAGTTTATGCCTCATCCCATCTGTTTTTATCCCTGTCCATGGCTGCACTAAAGCTCAGGGAGTTGTGTGATCCCTCTCACCAAAATGCTCCCCCACCGAGGGGTTCGTAACCCAACCAGGTTCATTCCCCAAAACCAGGTCCAGTTCGGCCTCTCCTCTCATCGGCAGGTCCGCGGATTGTGTTGGAATTCCTCCTTGGACTCTTCTGACAAACCCTGCCCCATCGGTCCCTCTTGCCCTCAGGAGGTGCCAGTTGAAGTCTCCCTGTAATTTCTGCCCCCCTTCCAAAAATCTGCCAGCTTTTCTGCTCCTTTGTGTCCCGTGGGCGAGTTAAGAGCCTGCAGATGACTGCCTTTCTGTTTCCACCCACACCGACTCAGTAGACCCTCCCTCTGCAACCTCCTCCCTTTCTATAATACTATCCTGGATCAGTAATGCTCCTCCCCATTTCTCTCACCTGCCGTCCTATCCCTTTTGAAACACTTCAACCCCGGTACCTGCTTCAGCCAGACCTGCCCTTCCCTCCAGTCAAGTTTCCGTGACAGCCACAACATCGTAGTTCCACGCCCTGATCCAAGTCCATCCCTAATACTTCTTGTGTTGAAATCGACACATTTCAACCTCTCCAACTGGTTGCATTTGTGTTTCCTCCCCTGCCCTCCCTTCCCCACAAACTCACCGCATCGTCCTCCCCCCCACCTTCTGCCCTCGCTTGCCCGCCCAGGAGACATGCCCCTCTCCAGTTCCAGAGCAGCCCGTCCTTTCTGTACAGGTCGAACCCTCCCACGGAAGGGAACAGAATGATCCGCACATCAGAGCCCCCCTGCCCCAACTCTTCAGCCGCACATTTGTCTGCTGCAACTTCCTGGTGCGAGGCACAGGCAGCAATCCAGAGATTACCCCCCCCACCCCCCCCCACCAAAGTACTGCTTTTCAGAATTTTCTCCAGTGCAGTCATCTCGGGGGACAATGTGGGTGGTGGGGGTACATCCCGGTCGTACAGGAAGGACGCGACCAGGTAGGCTCCTCTCACCGCCAGCCAGGCCAAAGCCCTGGTGCTTGTTTGTGAGAGACATCCCGCCAGATAACCTAGATGGTCTGCTCCAGGAACCACCCCACTGTACTCATCGAGTCCTCATCTCTCAGCGTCTGCAGGACTTTCCGTGCTGACCACTGCCTGATGGCCTTGTGGCTCAAGGTGTTGGTCTTAGTAGAACCTTCCACAGGTTGTGCGGCAAAATCCAGCTGACTGGGACGGTGCCTGTCCTTCGCCACACCCCCGATAGACACATCGGACCTCAGTCCTTTGTGCTCTCGTGCCTTGTTTCCACCCACGCACTGAGGCAGCCAATGCACGAAGGCAGTCCTCAGGACGAGGGCCATGTTGGGTGAGCCCTTGCCCCCCCACCCCCATCATCTGGAGACTGGCATGTGGCGGCCCCTTGAACCCTTTCCATCTTGGATCCCCATGTGAACCGGCTTGGTGGGGAGATGGCGAGGAAGGGGCCACACCGCCATCGAGAGGGAGCACCTGTGCCCATGGGCTCACCTGGTGGTGGGCCTCTGCAATCCGCTCCAACCGATTCTTGTCGCCCACCTCAGCCCCTCCAGACCAGATTCCCCCCACCCCCAGCACCTTGATCTGAAGGGGAGGGCGAACTGGTCACCGGAGGGGGTCTGCCTCTGCCCTTCGGTTTACTACCCAGGCGCCCAATGTGGACTCAATATGTAGCCGAACAGAAGGCAGCGACTTCGTCCATATACAGGGGAGGCCTTGGCCGGAGTGTCTCCACTGCCTGGCAACGTCCCTCTCTTATGGCCCTCGTCCTTGCTCGTGGACTCCACCAAAAGGCTCGACGTAGCGCCCAAGGCTGGTGACCAACAATTAGTTTGCTAACAGAAATAGTACAATTCAACCTGATCTTTGGCTTGAACCTGACCACATTAAAACCACCTCTGACGTGTGATGAGTCAATATTATTGGGGTTAGAACAACATTGATTTAACCACAGGGCAAAAGCAAACAGAAGTAGAAATATTATGAGAGCTTAAACAATAGCCAACTGAATGCCAGGAAAAGGTTTCCAATTAAACAAGATGACACATGTTTCAATCTTGTTTTCCACCCTTTCAAGTTCGAAAATTGAGACTGTAGAATTAGAACATAAGCAGTTTTCTCCTTCCTCGACGTACAGGAATGTACTGGAATACTGTCATGTAATGTGCGGCTGCTGGAAAGCAATAAATTTCATAACATTAATGAGTCAAATTAGAAACAAAAACTCACCTAACATTTCAGTGAATATTTTCAAAAATTTCACCCTGGGTCTTTCACCAACCTTCGGATGAACTTTCAAAACGAAACAGCCACTTAATTTTTTTTTTCTTCACACGTTCAGTGGAGCTTTTGAACAAGCTGGCAACAAACTTTCAGCCGAATTCTTTTTCAGCAAGCAAGCTCTCTCGGCCCAAGTTTGGAGCAAGCTCTCTCGGCCCAAGTTTGGAGCAAGCTCTCTCGGCCCAAGTTTGGAGCAAGCTCTCTCGGCCCAAGTTTGCAGCAAGCTCTCTCGGCCCAAGTTTGCAGCAAGCTCTCTCGGCCCAAGTTTGCAGCAAGCTCTCTCGGCCCAAGTTTGCAGCAAGCTCTCTCGGCCCAAGTTTGGAGCAAGCTCTCTCGGCCCAAGTTTGCAGCAAGCTCTCTCGGCCCAAGTTTGCAGCAAGCTCTCTCGGCCCAAGTTTGCAGCAAGCTCTCTCGGCCCAAGTTTGCAGCAAGCTCTCTCGGCCCAAGTTTGCAGCAAGCTCTCTCGGCCCAAGTTTGCAGCAAGCTCTCTCGGCCCAAGTTTGCAGCAAGCTCTCTCGGCCCAAGTTTGCAGCAAGCTCTCTCGGCCCAAGTTTGCAGCAAGCTCTCTCGGCCCAAGTTTGCAGCAAGCTCTCTCGGCCCAAGTTTGCAGCAAGCTCTCTCGGCCCAAGTTTGCAGCAAGCTCTCTCGGCCCAAGTTTGCAGCAAGCTCTCTCGGCCCAAGTTTGCAGCAAGCTCTCTCGGCCCAAGTTTGCAGCAAGCTCTCTCGGCCCAAGTTTGCAGCAAGCTCTCTCGGCCCAAGTTTGCAGCAAGCTCTCTCGGCCCAAGTTTGCAGCAAGCTCTCTCGGCCCAAGTTTGCAGCAAGCTCTCTCGGCCCAAGTTTGCAGCAAGCTCTCTCGGCCCAAGTTTGCAGCAAGCTCTCTAGGCCCAAGTTTGCAGCAAGCTCTCTCGGCCCAAGTTTGCAGCAAGCTCTCTCGGCCCAAGTTTGCAGCAAGCTCTCTCGGCCCAAGTTTGCAGCAAGCTCTCTCGGCCCAAGTTTGCAGCAAGCTCTCTCGGCCCAAGTTTGCAGCAAGCTCTCTCGGCCCAAGTTTGCAGCAAGCTCTCTCGGCCCAAGTTTGCAGCAAGCTCTCTCGGCCCAAGTTTGCAGCAAGCTCTCTCGGCCCAAGTTTGCAGCAAGCTCTCTCGGCCCAAGTTTGCAGCAAGCTCTCTCGGCCCAAGTTTGCAGCAAGCTCTCTCGGCCCAAGTTTGCAGCAAGCTCTCTCGGCCCAAGTTTGCAGCAAGCTCTCTCGGCCCAAGTTTGCAGCAAGCTCTCTCGGCCCAAGTTTGCAGCAAGCTCTCTCGGCCCAAGTTTGCAGCAAGCTCTCTCGGCCCAAGTTTGCAGCAAGCTCTCTCGGCCCAAGTTTGCAGCAAGCTCTCTCGGCCCAAGTTTGCAGCAAGCTCTCTCGGCCCAAGTTTGCAGCAAGCTCTCTCGGCCCAAGTTTGCAGCAAGCTCTCTCGGCCCAAGTTTGCAGCAAGCTCTCTCGGCCCAAGTTTGCAGCAAGCTCTCTCGGCCCAAGTTTGCAGCAAGCTCTCTCGGCCCAAGTTTGCAGCAAGCTCTCTCGGCCCAAGTTTGCAGCAAGCTCTCTCGGCCCAAGTTTGCAGCAAGCTCTCTCGGCCCAAGTTTGCAGCAAGCTCTCTCGGCCCAAGTTTGCAGCAAGCTCTCTCGGCCCAAGTTTGCAGCAAGCTCTCTCGGCCCAAGTTTGCAGCAAGCTCTCTCGGCCCAAGTTTGGAGCAAGCTCTCTCGGCCCAAGTTTGGAGCAAGCTCTCTCGGCCCAAGTTTGGAGCAAGCTCTCTCGGCCCAAGTTTGGAGCAAGCTCTCTCGGCCCAAGTTTGGAGCAAGCTCTCTCGGCCCAAGTTTGGAGCAAGCTCTCTCGGCCCAAGTTTGGAGCAAGCTCTCTCGGCCCAAGTTTGGAGCAAGCTCTCTCGGCCCAAGTTTGGAGCAAGCTCTCTCGGCCCAAGTTTGGAGCAAGCTCTCTCGGCCCAAGTTTGGAGCAAGCTCTCTCGGCCCAAGTTTGGAGCAAGCTCTCTCGGCCCAAGTTTGGAGCAAGCTCTCTCGGCCCAAGTTTGGAGCAAGCTCTCTCGGCCCAAGTTTGCAGCAAGCTCTCTCGGCCCAAGTTTGCAGCAAGCTCTCTCGGCCCAAGTTTGCAGCAAGCTCTCTCGGCCCAAGTTTGCAGCAAGCTCTCTCGGCCCAAGTTTGGAGCAAGCTCTCTCGGCCCAAGTTTGCAGCAAGCTCTCTCGGCCCAAGTTTGCAGCAAGCTCTCTCGGCCCAAGTTTGCAGCAAGCTCTCTCGGCCCAAGTTTGCAGCAAGCTCTCTCGGCCCAAGTTTGCAGCAAGCTCTCTCGGCCCAAGTTTGCAGCAAGCTCTCTCGGCCCAAGTTTGGAGCAAGCTCTCTCGGCCCAAGTTTGGAGCAAGCTCTCTCGGCCCAAGTTTGGAGCAAGCTCTCTCGGCCCAAGTTTGGAGCAAGCTCTCTCGGCCCAAGTTTGGAGCAAGCTCTCTCGGCCCAAGTTTGGAGCAAGCTCTCTCGGCCCAAGTTTGGAGCAAGCTCTCTCGGCCCAAGTTTGGAGCAAGCTCTCTCGGCCCAAGTTTGGAGCAAGCTCTCTCGGCCCAAGTTTGGAGCAAGCTCTCTCGGCCCAAGTTTGGAGCAAGCTCTCTCGGCCCAAGTTTGGAGCAAGCTCTCTCGGCCCAAGTTTGGAGCAAGCTCTCTCGGCCCAAGTTTGGAGCAAGCTCTCTCGGCCCAAGTTTGGAGCAAGCTCTCTCGGCCCAAGTTTGGAGCAAGCTCTCTCGGCCCAAGTTTGGAGCAAGCTCTCTCGGCCCAAGTTTGGAGCAAGCTCTCTCGGCCCAAGTTTGGAGCAAGCTCTCTCGGCCCAAGTTTGGAGCAAGCTCTCTCGGCCCAAGTTTGGAGCAAGCTCTCTCGGCCCAAGTTTGGAGCAAGCTCTCTCGGCCCAAGTTTGGAGCAAGCTCTCTCGGCCCAAGTTTGGAGCAAGCTCTCTCGGCCCAAGTTTGGAGCAAGCTCTCTCGGCCCAAGTTTGGAGCAAGCTCTCTCGGCCCAAGTTTGGAGCAAGCTCTCTCGGCCCAAGTTTGGAGCAAGCTCTCTCGGCCCAAGTTTGGAGCAAGCTCTCTCGGCCCAAGTTTGGAGCAAGCTCTCTCGGCCCAAGTTTGGAGCAAGCTCTCTCGGCCCAAGTTTGGAGCAAGCTCTCTCGGCCCAAGTTTGGAGCAAGCTCTCTCGGCCCAAGTTTGGAGCAAGCTCTCTCGGCCCAAGTTTGGAGCAAGCTCTCTCGGCCCAAGTTTGGAGCAAGCTCTCTCGGCCCAAGTTTGGAGCAAGCTCTCTCGGCCCAAGTTTGGAGCAAGCTCTCTCGGCCCAAGTTTGGAGCAAGCTCTCTCGGCCCAAGTTTGCAGCAAGCTCTCTCGGCCCAAGTTTGGAGCAAGCTCTCTCGGCCCAAGTTTGGAGCAAGCTCTCTCGGCCCAAGTTTGGAGCAAGCTCTCTCGGCTCAAGTTTGGAGCAAGCTCTCTCGGCTCAAGTTTGGAGCAAGCTCTCTCGGTTCAACTTTTCAACAAACTTTCGGCTCAACTTTTCAACAAACTTTCGGCTCAACTTTTCAACTAACTTTCGGCTCAACTTTTCAACAAACTTTCGGCTCAACTTTTCAACAAACTTTCGGCTCAACTTTTCAACAAACTTTCAGCTGAAATCGTTCAACGAAATTCCAGCTGAATTTTTAATCGAACTTCCTGCTGACCCTGAGTACAAACCTGGGACTAAACCTGTGGACAGAATTCGGGCCCTTAGAATTTTTACTGTGGCTTCTCACGACATGGCACAAGAACTTGCAGGGAGGAAGTGTGGAGCGAGCGAGAGGGATTTTGCTCCATTTTTACCTTGGATTGGTGCTGTTCCAATATACGCCATGCCTAACCGAGAAAATCTTGCCCATTTCTTGAAACAGCGTGTGGAGCCACAGCGCACGATGCAAGAACGATTCGAAATGCATGGCTCCGACTTTTCCGCCACCCTCAATCAACTGTTAGACCTCAATCTGTTGATCTTAACCCTTGAAGACACACCCCTGATAGGTGGGTGTAACGTTAGACCTTTGTGCCTCGCAAGGAGAAACATGGGATGCCTATCATTCGGACTTAAAGAGGAAATGCAGGCGTTTATTCGTTTTGCTCACTCCCTCTCTCGGTCCGCTTACCACATCACTTCTGGGTTGACAACGCTGTTTGAACGCTCTGCGAGCTTCCACGGTCCTGGAGTAAGGGATGTTTCTGTACGCCCAGCAGGATGGTTGAGAAGATTTCAGAGGAGGGGGAGGGGGAAAGGAGAGAGGGAGAGGGAGGGGAGAAAGTGGGATGGGGAGAGAGGGGAGAAAGTGGTAGGGGGGAGGGAAAAAGGGAGCGAGAAGGAGGGGAGAAAGAGGGAGGTAGAAGAGAGAAAGTGGGAGGGGAGGGGAGAAAATGGGGGGGGGAGGGAGAGGGGAGAAAGGGGGAGGGGAGGGGGAGACAAAGGGGGAGGGGGAGGGGTTGGGAGAGAAGGGGTGGGAAAGATTGGGTGGGTGAGAGAGGGGTGAGAGAAGGGGATGAGAGAGGGGAAGTGAGAAGGGTTCGAGAGGATAAGGAGAGAGGGTAGGGGAGAGAGGGAGTGAGAGGGTGAAAGGGGAGAAGGTTGGAGAAGAGGGGGGAGAGGGTGAGAGTGATGAAACAAGCAGGAGGAAGGGATGAGGGTGGGGAGGAGGTATGTGGGTTGGTGGGCAGAGGATGGGAAGGGGAGGGGGAGAGAAGGGGAGGGGGTGGAGAGGGGTGGGTGGGTGGGGGGTATGTAGGGGTGAGATGTGAGGGTAGAGAGATTGGAAAGAAAGAAGGGAGGGGGAGAGGGGAGAAATGAGAGATGGGGAGGGAGAGGGGAAGAGAGGAGGAGAGAGATGGGAAGGCATGAGAGGGGGAGCAGACAATGGGGAGAGAGAGGAGGGTAAGGAGAGAGGGAAAGGATGGTTGAGGGTTTAGGAGAAAGGGGTTGGGACAGAGGGGGAAGGTGGTAAGAGGGAGTGGAACAGTGGGGGTAGGTGGAAGAGAGAGGAGAGAGTGTGGAGCGGGATGGGGAAAAGATGTTAGGAAATGGGGGAGGGAACGAGAGGGGAGAAGGGATAAAGAGAGAGAGAGATGGGAGACAATGTTGGGGAGAGAGGAGGGAGAGCCAGCAAGAGAGGGGAGGAGAGTCTGTGTCGTGTTTCAGGTGTCCAACATTGTACAACACATCTCCGCAGCCAACCCCTGGCAGAGTTTTGGAGATTCGGTAATCCCCAGGACGTGACCACAGGGACTCCCCAGAGTATCTGGCCGTGGATGTTGTGGAGTGACAGGTAGTCGGTGAGGGGGTGAGAGATGGAGGGCTGGAGGCAGAGTGTCAGCAAAAGTGAAATTGTAATTATCCACAGACTGAATTGTCAATTTCACCAGAGACCATGGGGGGATCAGGGGCGGAGAGGGGGAGCAAATTTAACTGCTTGGGAGTCACTATCTTGGAGGATCTTTCCTGTACCCAACACACCAATGGCATCGTGAAGAAAGTCCATCAGCGCCTAGACTTCCTCTGGAGTTTGTGGAGGTTTGGTACAACATCAGAAACCCTGGCAAATTTCTACAGGGGTGTGGTGGGAAGTGTGCTGACTGGCTACATCATGGTCTGGTCTGGGGGGCACCAACACCCCTGAGTGTGAAGCCCTCCAAAAGTGAGTGGACACAGCCCAGGACATCATGGGTAAAACCCTCCCCACCACTGAGAACATCTACAGGGAAGGCTGCAGTCGGAGAGCAGCAGCGATCATCAAGGACCCACACCACCCAGCACGTGCTCTGTTCTCACTGCTGTCAGGAGGAAAGAGGTCTTGGTGCCACAAAGACTTGCACCCACCAGCTCCAAACTTGAGCTGCTCCCCCTCCACCGTCAGACTGCTCAACGACAAACTCAATCAGGGACTCATTTAAGGACTCATGACTTTTACACTTGATTTTTTTCCTCTCTCTATTGCAGTTTGTTTACATTTCTATGTTGAGTACAGTTTTTTTGTGCACTGCCAATTAGTGGTTATTCTGACAGGCCTGCAGGAAAAAGCATCTCAGGGTTGTATGTGAAATCCTCTATGTACTCAGACAAGAAATCTGAGATTGGCAACAAATTCACAGAAATTGCATGTTAGCCTAGAATGATCACAGCTGAAGTGGGACCATCATGAGAGCAAAACAACACAGTCAAGATAGAACAGCCTATACCTGGGAGCGTATAAGAGGTTGATGTCTGATCCAGCGGTTCAGGGGGTTTACATAGAGACTAACTGATCCCAAGGAGTGGATTACAGGACGGGATCTCATTCATCCAGGGGTTCGGGGGATTATATATGTAGAATAACAGATCCCTGGGAGTGAGTTACAGGCTGGGGACTGATCCAGGGGTTCAGATGTTTATATATAGAATAACAGATCCCCAGGAGTGGGTTAAAGGCTGGGATCAGATTCAGTGGTTTGGGGGCTTTATATATAGAATAACAGATCCAGAGAGTGGATTACAGGCTGGGATCTGATACAGGAGTTCAGGATGTTTATATATAGAATAGCAAATCCCCGGGAGTGGGTTGCAGTCTGGGATCTGATTCAGGGGTTCAGGATGTTTATATATAGAATAATAGATCCCTGGGAGTGGGTTGCAGTCTGGGATCTGATTCAGGGTTTTAGGGGTTTATATAAAGAATAACTGATACCTGGGAGTGGGTTACAGGCTGGGTTCTGATCCAGGGGTTCGGTAGGTTTAATATAGAATAACAGATGCACAGAATTCAGTTACAGGCTGGGATCTGATCCAGGGGTTTCGGGAGTTTATAAATAGAATAACAGATCCAAGGGAGTGGGTTATAGGCTGGGGTCTGATCCAGGGGTTCAGGGGGGTTGTTTAAAGAATAACAGATCCAAGGGAGTGGGTTGGAGGCTGGGAGCTGATTCGGGGTTGAGGATGTTATATATATGGAATAAAAGATACCTGGGAGTGGGTTATAGGCTGGGATCTGATCCAGGGTTTTTTTTGGGGGGGTGGGGTTATATATAGAATAACAGATCCCCGGGAGTGGGTTACAGGCCGGGAACTGATCCAGGGGTACAAACAGTTTATATAGAATAACAGTTCCCAGGTAGTGGATTACAGGCTGGGATCTGATCCAGGTGTTCGGAGGGTTTATATATTGAATAACAGATCCCGGGAGTGTTTTACAGGCTGAGATCTGATCCAAAGGTTTGGGAGATATATATATAGAATAACAGATCGCTGGGAAGGGTTTACAGGCTGGGATCTGATCTAGGGGTTCAGGGGTTTATATATAGAAGAACAGAACCCCAGGAGAGGGTTACAGGCTGGCATCTCATACAGGGTTTTCTGGGTGTATATATTGTATAACAAATCGCTGGGAGTGGGTACACACTGGGATCTGATCCAGGGGTTCGCAGGGATTATATATTAGAATAACATATCCCCGGGCGTGGACTAGAGGCTCGGATCTGATCCAAGAGTTCAGAATATTTATATATAGTATAACAAATCCTCATGAATGGGTTACAGGCTGGGATCGGAAGCAGGGGTTTGGGGGGTTACATATTGAATAACAGATCCCTGGGAGAATGTTAGAGGCTGGGATCTGATCCAGGAGTTTGGGGGCTTTATATATAGAATAACAGATGCCCGGGAATGGGTTACCAGCTGGGATCTAATCCAGGGATTTGTGGGGGGGGGGGTGGTGTTATATTTAGAATGAGATCCCCGCGAGTGGGTTATAGGCTGGGATCTCATTCAGGGGTTTGAGGGATTTTTAAATAGGATAACAGATCGCTGGCTCTGGGTTGCAGGCTGGGATCTGATCCAGGGGTTCGGGGGTTTATATTCAGAACAAATCCCCAGGAGTGGATTACAGGCTGGGATATGATTCAGGGGTTTCATATATAGAATAACATCCATTGGAAGGGGTACAGGCTGGAATTTGTTATATTTAGAATGAGATCCCCGCGAGTGGGTTATAGGCTGGGATCTCATTCAGGGGTTTGGGGGATTTATATATAGAACAAAAGATCCCCAGGAGTGGGTTACAGGCTGGGTTCTGATGCAAGGATTCGGGCGGGTGGGGGGGGGGGTGTTTGTATATAGTATAACATATCCATGGGAAGGGGTACAGGCTGGGATATGATCCAGGATTGGGCGGGGGGGTTCATATATAAAATAACAGAACCAAGGGAGTGTGGTACAGGCTGGTGTCTGATCCAGTGGTTTGAGGATTTTATATATAGAATAACAGATCCCCGGGAGACATTTACAGGCTGGGACCTGATCCAGGAGTTCAGGATATATATAGTATAACAGATCCCTGGGAGTGGGTTACAGGCTGGGGACTGATCCAGGGGTTCAGATGTTTATATAGAGAATAACAGATTCCCAGGAGTGGGTTAAAGTCTTGGATCAGATCCAGTGGTTCGGGGGCTTTATATATAGAGTAACAGATTCCCGGGAGAAGGTTACAGGATGCGATCTGATCCAGGAGTTAGGGGGGTTTATATATAGAATAACAGATCCCCAGGAGTGGGTTACATGCTGGGTTCTGATCCAGGGATTCGGTGGGGGGGGGTGGTTTTATATATAGAATAACAGATTCCCAGGAGTGCGTTACAGGCTGGGATCTGATCTAGGGGTTCAGGGGTTTATATATAGAACAGAACCCCAGGAGAGGGTTACAGGCTGGCATCTCATACAGGGTTTCCTGGGTGTATATATTGTATAACAGATCGCTGGGAGTGGGTACACACTGGGATCTGATCCAGGAGTACGAGCAGTTTATATATAGAATAACAGTTCCCAGGTACTGGATTACAGGCTGGGATCTGATCCAGGTGTTCGGAGGGTTTATATATAGAATAACAGATACCTGGGAGTGGGTTACAGGCTGGGATCTGATCTAGGGGTTTGGGGATTTATATATAGAATAACAGACCCCAGCAGAGGGTTATAGGCTGGCATCTCATGCAGGGTTTCCTGGGTGTATATATTGTATAACAGATCGCTAGGAGTGGGTTACGCACTGGGATCTGGTCCAGGAGTTCACATGGATTATATATTAGAATAACAGATCCCTGGGAGTGGGCTAGATGTTCAGATCTGATCCAGGAGTTCAGAATATTTATATATAATATAACATCCTCATTAGTGGGTTACAGACTGGGATCAGAAGCAGGTGTTGGGGGGGGGGGTGTGGGTTATATATTGAATAACCGATCCCCAGGAGAAGGTTAGAGGCTGGGATCTGACCCAGGGGTTTGGGGGCTTTATATATAGAATAACAGATCCCCTGGAATGGGTTACTAGCTGGGATCTAATCCAGGGATTCGGGGGGTTTACATATAGAATAATAGATCCCCGGGAGGTGGTTACATGCTGGGAACTGATCGAGGGGTTTGAGGGATTTTTAAATAGGATAACAGATCACTGGCTCTGGGTTACAGGCTGGGATCTGATCCAGGGGTTCGGGGGTTTATATTCATAATAACAAATCCCCAGGAGTGGGTTACAGGCTGGGATGATCCAGGGGTTCAGGGGAATTATATATAGAATAACAGAACCAAGGGAGTGTGGTACATGCTGGTGTCTGATCCAGTGGTTTGAGGATTGTATATGTAGAATAACAGATCCCCGGGAGATGTTTACAGGCTGGGACCTGATCCAGATGTTAAGGATGATATATATAGTATAACAGATCCCCAGGAGTGGGATCAGATCCAGTGGTTCGGGGGCTTTATATATAGAATAACAGATAACAGATCCAGAGAGTGGATTACAGCCTGGGATCTGATACAGGAGTTCAGGATGTTTATATATAGAATTACAGATCCCCGCGAGTGGGTTACAGACAAGGATCAGATCCAGGGGTTGGGGGCTTTACATATAGACTAACAGATCCCTGGGGATGGGTTAGAGGCTGGGGTCTGATCCAGGGGTTCATAAGTTTTTATATAGAATAACAGATCCCCGGGAGTGCGTTACAGGCTTGGATCAGATCCAGGATTTTGGGGTTGGGGGGGGGGTGTTAAATATCGAATAACAGATCCCAGGTAGTGGGTTACAGGCTGTTATCTGATCCAAGTTTTCGTGGGTTTTATAGAAAGAATAAAATATCCCCGGGAGTGGGTTACTGGCTGGGATCAGATTCAAGGGTTTGTGGGGGGTTATATATAGAATAACAGATCCCCGGGAGTGGATTACAGGCTGGGATCTGATCCAGGCATTTGGGACGTTTACAAATAGAATAACAGGTCCCCGTGAGTGGGTTACAGTCTGGGATCTGATCCAGGGTTTCGATGGGTTTATATTTAGAATAACAGATCGCTGGGAGTTGGTGACAGGCTGGGATCTGATCTAAGGGTTAGGAGGAGGTAAATTATAGAATTACACATTCCCAGAAGTTGGCTACAGGCTGGGATCTGATCCATGTGTTTGGGTGGGGGTTATATATAGAATAACAGATCCCAGGGAGTGGGTTACAGGTTGGGGTCTGATCCAGAGGTTTATATGTAGAATAACAGATCCACAGGAGTGGGTTACAGGCTGGGATCTGATCCAGGTGTTCAGGATATTTTATATAGTACAACAGAATCACGGGGGTGGGTTACAGTCTAGGAACTGATCCAGGGTTTTGGGGGGGGGTTTAAATATAGAATAAACAGATCCCGTGGAGTGAGTTACAGGCTGGGATCTGATCCAGGGGTTTGGAGGGTTTATATATAGAATAACATCCCCGTGAGTGGGTTACAGGCTGGTATCACATCCAGGGGTTGGGTGCTTTATATATAGACTAACAGATACCCAGGGGTGGGTTAGAGGCTGGGATCTGATCCTTGTGTTCGGGTGGGGATTATATATAGAATAACAGATCCCAGGAAGTGGGTTACAGGCTGGGATCTGATCCAGGTGTTCAGGATGTTTGTATATAGTACAACAGATCCGCAGGTGTGGGTTAAAGTCTGGGAACGGATCCAGGATTACGGGGGGGGGGGGTTAATATATAGAATAACAGATCCTGCCGAGTGAGTTACAGCCTGGGATCTGATCCAAGGGTTCGGAGGGTTTATATATAGGATAACAGATCCCCACAGGTGGGTTAAGGGCAGGATCTGATCCAATGGTACAAACAGTTTATATATAGAATAACAGTTCCCAGGTAGGGGGTTACAGGCTGGGTTCTGATCCAAAGTTTTGGGAGATATATATATGTAGAATAACAGATCACTCGGAAGGGGTTACAGGCTGGGATCTGATCCAGAGGTTTGGGGGGTTTATATATAAAATAACAGATCCCAGGTGTGGGTTACAGGCTGGAATCTGATCCAGGATTTCCTGGGTGTATATATTGAATAACAGATCGATGGGAGTGGGTTACACACTGGGAACTGATCCAGGTGTTTGGGGGTTTACATATAGAATAATAGATCCCCGGGAGGTGGTTACATGCTGGGAACTGATCGAGGGGTTTGAGGGATTTTTAAATAGGATAACAGATCACTGGCTCTGGGTTACAGGCTGGGATCTGATCCAGGGGTTCGGGGGTTTATATTCATAATAACAAATCCCCAGGAGTGGGTTACAGGCTGGGATGACCCAGGGGTTCAGGGGAATTATATATAGAATAACAGAACCAAGGGAGTGTGGTACAGGCTGGTGTCTGATCCAGTGGTTTGAGGATTGTATATGTAGAATAACAGATCCCCGGGAGATGTTTACAGGCTGGGACCTGATCCAGGTGTTAAGGATGATATATATAGTATAACAGATCCCCAGGAGTGGGTTAAAGGCTGGGATCAGATCCAGTGGTTCGGGGGCTTTATATATAGAATAACAGATAACAGATCCAGAGAGTGGATTACAGCCTGGGATCTGATACAGGAGTTCAGGATGTTTATATATAGAATTACAGATCCCCGCGAGTGGGTTACAGACAAGGATCAGATCCAGGGGTTGGGGGCTTTACATATAGACTAACAGATCCCTGGGGATGGGTTAGAGGCTGGGGTCTGATCCAGGGGTTCATAAGTTTTTATATAGAATAACAGATCCCCGGGAGTGCGTTACAGGCTTGGATCAGATCCAGGATTTTGGGGTTGGGGGGGGGGTGTTAAATATCGAATAACAGATCCCAGGTAGTGGGTTACAGGCTGTTATCTGATCCAAGTTTTCGTGGGTTTTATAGAAAGAATAAAATATCCCCGGGAGTGGGTTACTGGCTGGGATCAGATTCAAGGGTTTGTGGGGGGTTATATATAGAATAACAGATCCCCGGGAGTGGATTACAGGCTGGGATCTGATCCAGGCATTTGGGACGTTTACAAATAGAATAACAGGTCCCCGTGAGTGGGTTACAGTCTGGGATCTGATCCAGGGTTTCGATGGGTTTATATTTAGAATAACAGATCGCTGGGAGTTGGTGACAGGCTGGGATCTGATCTAAGGGTTAGGAGGAGGTAAATTATAGAATTACACATTCCCAGAAGTTGGCTACAGGCTGGGATCTGATCCATGTGTTTGGGTGGGGGTTATATATAGAATAACAGATCCCAGGGAGTGGGTTACAGGTTGGGGTCTGATCCAGAGGTTTATATGTAGAATAACAGATCCACAGGAGTGGGTTACAGGCTGGGATCTGATCCAGGTGTTCAGGATATTTTATATAGTACAACAGAATCACGGGGGTGGGTTACAGTCTAGGAACTGATCCAGGGTTTTGGGGGGGGGTTTAAATATAGAATAAACAGATCCCGTGGAGTGAGTTACAGGCTGGGATCTGATCCAGGGGTTTGGAGGGTTTATATATAGAATAACATCCCCGTGAGTGGGTTACAGGCTGGTATCACATCCAGGGGTTGGGTGCTTTATATATAGACTAACAGATCCCCAGGGGTGGGTTAGAGGCTGGGATCTGATCCTTGTGTTCGGGTGGGGATTATATATAGAATAACAGATCCCAGGAAGTGGGTTACAGGCTGGGATCTGATCCAGGTGTTCAGGATGTTTGTATATAGTACAACAGATCCGCAGGTGTGGGTTAAAGTCTGGGAACTGATCCAGGATTACGGGGGGGGGGGTTAATATATAGAATAACAGATCCTGCCGAGTGAGTTACAGCCTGGGATCTGATCCAAGGGTTCGGAGGGTTTATATATAGGATAACAGATCCCCACAGGTGGGTTAAGGGCAGGATCTGATCCAATGGTACAAACAGTTTATATATAGAATAACAGTTCCCAGGTAGGGGGTTACAGGCTGGGTTCTGATCCAAAGTTTTGGGAGATATATATATGTAGAATAACAGATCACTCGGAAGGGGTTACAGGCTGGGATCTGATCCAGAGGTTTGGGGGGTTTATATATAAAATAACAGATCCCAGGTGTGGGTTACAGGCTGGAATCTGATCCAGGATTTCCTGGGTGTATATATTGAATAACAGATCGATGGGAGTGGGTTACACACTGGGAACTGATCCAGGTGTTTGGGGGTTTACATATAGAATAATAGATCCCCGGGAGGTGGTTACATGCTGGGAACTGATCGAGGGGTTTGAGGGATTTTTAAATAGGATAACAGATCACTGGCTCTGGGTTACAGGCTGGGATCTGATCCAGGGGTTCGGGGGTTTATATTCATAATAACAAATCCCCAGGAGTGGGTTACAGGCTGGGATGACCCAGGGGTTCAGGGGAATTATATATAGAATAACAGAACCAAGGGAGTGTGGTACAGGCTGGTGTCTGATCCAGTGGTTTGAGGATTGTATATGTAGAATAACAGATCCCCGGGAGATGTTTACAGGCTGGGACCTGATCCAGGTGTTAAGGATGATATATATAGTATAACAGATCCCCAGGAGTGGGTTAAAGGCTGGGATCAGATCCAGTGGTTCGGGGGCTTTATATATAGAATAACAGATAACAGATCCAGAGAGTGGATTACAGCCTGGGATCTGATACAGGAGTTCAGGATGTTTATTTATAGAATTACAGATCCCCGCGAGTGGGTTACAGGCAAGGATCAGATCCAGGATTTTGGGGTTGGGGGGGGGTGTTAAATATCGAATAACAGATCCCAGGTAGTGGGTTACAGGCTGGTATCTGATCCAAGTTTTCGTGGGTTTTATAGAAAGAATAACATATCCCCGGGAGTGGGTTACTGGCTGGGATCAGATTCAGGCGTTTGTGGGGGGTTATATATAGAATAACAGATCCCCAGGAGTGGATTACAGGCTGGGATCTGATCCAGGCATTTGGGACGTTTACATATTGAATAACAGGTCCCCGTGAGTGGGTTACAGTCTGGGATCTGATCCAGGGTTTCGATGAGTTTATATTTAGAATAACAGATCGCTGGGAGTTGGTGACAGGCTGGGATCTGATCTAAGGGTTAGGAGGAGGTAAATTATAGAATTACACATTCCCAGAAGTTGGCTACAGGCTGGGATCTGATCCATGTGTTTGGGTGGGGGTTATATATAGAATAACAGATCCCAGGGAGTGGGTTAGAGGCTGGGGTCTGATCCAGGGGTTCACGAGTTTATATATAGAATAACAGATCCCCGTGAGTGGGTTATAGTCCAGGAACTGATCCAGGATTTTGGGGGTTTATATATAGTATAAACAAACCCAGCGGAGCGAGTTACAGGCTGGTATCTGATCCAGGTTTTCGTGGGGGTTATATATAGAATAACAGATCTGCGGGAGTGAGTTACAGTCTGGGATCTGATCCAGGATTTCTGGGCTTTTATATATAGACTAACACATCCCTAGGAGTGAGTTACAGGCTGGGATCTGATACAGGGATTCGTGGGTTTATATATTGCATAACAAATCCCCAGGAGTAGGTTACAGGCTGGGATGTAGGGGGGTTTATATATAAAATAACAGATCCCTGTGAGTGGGTTACAGACTGGGATCTGATCCAGGGGTTCAGAATTATATATTAGAATATATTAGAATAACAGATCCCGGGAGTGGGCTAGAGGTTCGGATCTGATCCAGGAGTTCAGAATATTTTTATATCGTATAACAGATTCTCATGAGTGGGTTACAGGCTGGGATCAGAAGCAGGGATTTGGGGGGTTATATATTGAATAACAGTTCCCCAGGAGAAGGTTAGAGGCTGGGATCTGATCCAGGTGTTTGGGGGCTTTATACATAGAATAACGGATCCCCAGGAATGGGTTACTGGCTGGGATCTGCTCCAGGGGTTGGTGGGTTTATATATAGAATAATAGATCCACAGGCGTGGGTTACAGACTGGGATCTAATCCAGGGATTCGGGCGGGTTTACGTATTGGATAACAGATCCCTGGGAGATGGTTACATGCTGTGAACTGATTCAGGGTTTTGTGGGATTTTTATATAGGATAACAGATCGCTGGCTCTGGGTTACAGGCTGGGATCTGATCCAGGGGTACAGGGGTTTATATTCAGAATAACAAATCCCCAGGAGTGAGTTACAGGCTGGGATATGATTCAGGATTTCGGGGGGCGGGGGGATTGGCTCATATATAAAATAACAGAACCAAGGGAGTGTGGTACAGGCTGTCTGATGCAGTGGTTCGAGGATTTTATATATAGTATAACAGATCCCCGCAAGTGGGTTACAGGCTGGGATCTGATCCAAGGGATAGGGGTGTTATATATAGAACAACAGATCCCCGGGTGATGGTAACAGGGTGGGATCTGATTCAGGGGTTCGGGGGATTTATATATAGAATAACAGATCAACCAGTTTACCTATCTCGACTGCACCATTTCATCAGATGCAAGGATCGACAATGAGATAGACAACAGACTCGCCAAGGCAAATAGCGCCTTTGGAAGACTACACAAAAGAGTCTGGAAAAACAACCAACTGAAAAACCTCACAAAGATAAGCGTATACAGAGCTGTTGTCATACCCACACTCCTGTTCGGCTCCGGATCATGGGTCCTCTACCGGCATCACCTACGACTACTAGAACGCTTCCACCAGCGTTGTCTCCGCTCCATCCTCAACATCCATTGGAGCGCTTTCATCCCTAACGTCGAAGTACTCGAGATGGCAGAGGTCGACAGCATCGAGTCCAGCATCGGGTCACGTCTCCAGAATGGAGGACCATCGCCTTCCCAAGATCGTGTTATATGGCGAGCTCTCCACTGGCCACCGTGACAGAGGTGCACCAAAGAAAAGGTACAAGGACTGCCTAAAGAAATCTCTTGGTGCCTGCCACATTGACCACCGCCAGTGGGCTGATATCGCCTCAAACCGTGCATCTTGGCGCCTCACAGTTTGGCGGGCAGCAACCTCCTTTGAAGAAGACCGCAGAGCCCACCTCACTGACAAAAGGCAAAGGAGGAAAAACCCAACACCCAACCCCAACCAACCAATTTTCCCCTGCAGCCGCTGCAACCGTGTCTGCCTGTCCCGCATCGGACTTGTCAGCCACAAACGAGCCTGCAGCTGACGTGGACTTTTACCCCCCTCCATAAATCTTCGTCCGCGAAGCCAAGCCAAAGAAAGAACAGATCCCTGGGAGTGGGTTACAGGCTTTGATCAGATCCAGGAGTTTGGGTGGGGGGGGGGAAAGAGTGGTTATATATCGAATAATAGATCCCTGGTAATGGGTTACTGGTTCGTATCTGATCCAGCTTTTCGTGGGGTTTACATATAGAATAACAGATCCCCGGGAGTGGGTTACTGACTGGATCAGATCCAGGGGTTTGTGGATGGTTATATATAGAATAGGAGCAGAGACAACGCTGGCGGAAGCGTTCTAGGAGCCATAGGTGATGCTGGTAGAAGACCCACGATTCGGAGCTGAACAGGAGTGTGGGTATGACAACGACCCTGTATACGCTAATCTTTGTGAGGTTTTTCAGTTGGTTGTTTCTCCAGACTCTTTTGTGCAGTATTCCAAAGGCGCTATTTGCCTTGGCGAGTCTGTTGTCTATCTCGTTGTCGATCCTTGCATCCAATGAAATGGTGCAGCCGAGACAGGTAAACTGGTTGACCGTTTTGAGTTTTGTGTGCCCAATGGAGATGTGGGGGGGGCTCCATCCTCAACATTCAATGGAGCGACTTCATCTCCAACATCGAAGTACTCGAGATGGCAGAGGCCGACAGCATCGAATCCACGCTGCTGAAGATCCAATTGTGCTGGGTAGGTCACGTCTCCAGAATGGAGGACCATCAGCTTTCCAAGATCGTGTTATATGGCGTGCTCTCCACTGGCCACCGAGACAGAGGTGCACCAAAGAAGAGGTACAAGGACTGCCTAAAGAAATCTCTTGGTGCCTGCCACATTGACCACCGCCAGTGGGCTGATATTGCCTCAAACCGTGCATCTTGGCGCCTCACAGTTTGGCGGGCAGCAACCTCCTTTGAAGAAGACTGCAGAGCCCACCTCACTGACAAAAGACAAAGGAGGAAAACCCAACACCCAACCCCAACCAACCAATTTTCCCTTGCAACCGCTGCAACCATATCTGCCTGTCCCGCATCGGACTTGTCAGCCACAAACGAGCCTGCAGCTGACATGGACATTACCCCCTCCATAAATCTTCGTCCGCGAAGCTAAGCCAAAGAAGATATATAGAATAACAGATCCTCGGGAGTGGATTACAGGCTGGGATCTGATCCAGGCATTCGGGACGTTTACATATAGAATAACAGATCCTTGGGAGTGGGTTTGAGGCTGGGATCTGATTTAAAGGGTCGGAAGGTTTTCATATAAAATAACAGATCACTGGGAGTTGGTGACAGGCTGGGATCTGATCTAAGGTTTTGGAGGGAATATAATAGAATTACAGATCCCTGGAAGTTGGCCACAGGCTGGGATCTGATCCATGTGTTCAGGTGGGGGTTATATATAGAATAATAGATTCAAAGGAGTGGGTTACAGGCTGGGATCTGATCCAGGTGTTCAGGATATTTTCTATAGTACAACAGAACCTCAGGGGTGGATTACAGTCTAGGATCTGATCCAGGATTTCGGGAGTTTTATATATAGACTAACACATCCCCAGGAGTGAGTTACAGGCTGGGATCTGATACAGGGGTTCATGGGTTTATATATTGCATGACAAATCCTCAGGAGTAGGTTACAGGCTGGCATGTGATCCAGGGATTCGGGGGGTTTATATATAAAATAACAGATCCCTGGGAGTGGGTTACAGACTGGGATCTGATTCAATAGTTTGGGAGGTTTATAAATAGAATAACAGATTCCCTCAAGTGGGTTACCAGCTGAGATCTGATCCAAGGGTTTGGGGGTGATTATATATATCATAACAGATCCCGGGAATGGGTGACAGGCTTGGATCTGATCCAGGGGTTCAGGGTGTTTATATATAGAATAACAGATCCTTGGGAGTTGGTTACATGCTTGGATCTGACCCAGGTGTTTGGGGGGTTTATATATTAAATAACAGATCCCCAGGAGTGTTTTACAGGCTGAGATCTGATCCAAAGTTTTGGGAGAGAGAGAGAGAGAGAGAGAGAGAGAGAGAGAGAGAGAGAGAGAGAAAATAACAGATCTCTGGGACGAGGTTACAGGCTGGGATCTAATCCAGGGGTTTGGGGATTTATATATAGAATAACAGCTCCCCGGGAGTGTGTTACAGGCAGGGATCTGATCAAGGATTCATGGGGTTTATATATAGAATAATAAATCCCTGGGTGTGGGTTACAGGATGTGATCTGATCCAAGGGTTCGAGGAGTGTTATATATAGAATAATAGATCCCCAGGAGTGGGTTACAGGCTGGGATCTGATCCATGGGTTCAGTGGGTTTATATAAAGAATAACAGATCACCAGGAGTGGGTTACAGGCTGGGATCCGATCCATGGGTTCAGTAGGTTTATATAAAGAATAACAGATCCCCAGGAGTGGGTTATTGGCTGGGATCTGATCCTTGTGTTCGGGTGGGGATTATATATAGAATAACAGATCCCAGGAAGTGGGTTACAGGCTGGGATCTGATCCAGGTGTTCAGGATGTTTGTATATAGCACAACAGATCCCCAGGGGTGGGTTAAAGTCTGGGAACTGATCCAGGATTACGGGGGGGGGGGTTAATATATAGAATAACAGATCCTGCGGAGTGAGTTACAGCCTGGGATCTGATCCAAGGGTTCTGAGGGTTTATACATAGGATAACAGATCCCCACAGGTGGGTACAGGCCAGGATCTGATCCAATGGTACAAACAGTTTATATATAGAATAACAGTTCCCAGGTAGGGGGTTACAGGCTGGGTTCTGATCCAAAGTTTTGGGAGATATATATATATGTAGAATAACAGATTACTCGGAAGGGGTTACAGGCTGGGATCTGATCCAGGGGTTTGGGGGGGTTTATATATAAAATAACAGATCCCAGGTATGGGTTACAGGCTGGAATCTGATCCAGGGTTTCCTGGGGTGTATATATTGAATAACAGATCGATGGGAGTGGGTTACACACTGGAAACTGATCCAGGTGTTTGGGGGTTTATATATAGAATAATAGATCCCTGGGTGGTGGTTACAGGCTGGGATCTTATCCAGAGGTCCGGGGGTTTATATTCAGAATAACAAATCCTCGGGAGTGGGTTACAGGTTGGAGTCTGCTCCAGGTTTTCATATGAAGAATAAAAGATCCACGGGTGTGGGTTACAGGCTGGGATATGATCCAGGTGTTCAGGATGTTTATATAGAGTGCAACAGATCGCTGGGCATGGGCTACAGGCTGGGATCTGATCCATGTGTTCGGTTGGGGGTTATATATATATCAACAGATCCCAGGGAGTGGGTTACAGGTTCTGGTCTGATCCAGGGGTTCATATGTAGAATAACAGATCTGCAGGAGTGGGTTTCAGGCTGGGATCTGCTCCAGGTGTTTGGTGGTTTATATATAGAATAATAGATCCCCAGGCATGGGTTACAGACTGGGATATAATCCATGGTTTTGGGGGGGTTTACATATGGAATAACAGATCCCCAGGAGTAGGTTACAGGCTGGTATCTGCTCCAGGGTTTTGGTGGTTTATATATAGAATAATAGATCCCCAGGAGTTGGTTATAGTCTAGGATATGATCCAGGTCTTCGGAGTGGGGGGGGATTACATATAGGATACCAGATCTCCAGGAGTGGGTTACCATCTGGGATCTGATCCAGTCCTTCAGGGGGTTTATATATAGAATAACAGATCACTGGGAGTGGGTTACAGGCTGGGATCTGATCCAGGGTTCAGGATGTTTATATATAGAACTACAGATCCCCGGCAGTGGGTTATAGACTGGGATCTGATCCAGGCTTTCATGGGGTTTATATATAGAATACCAGATCCCCAGGAGTGGCTTACAAGCTGGGATCAGATCCAGGGGTTCGGAGGGGTTTCAATATAGAATAAAAGATCCCTGGGAGTAGTTTACAAGCTGGGATCTGATCCAGGATTTCGGGGGCTCTATAAGTTGAATAACAGATCCCCAGGAATAGGTCACAGGCTGGTATCTGCTCCAGGGGTTTGGTGGTTTACTTATAGAATTATAGACTGTAACCCCAGGAGTAGGTTACAGTCTAGGATCTGATCCAGGCATTTGGGACATTTACTTATAGAATAACAGATCCCCTGGAGTGGGTTACAGGCTGAGATGTTTTACAGGGGTTCGTGGATTTATATATTGAATAAGAGATCCCAAGGAGTAGGTTACAGGCTGATATCTGCTCTAGGAGTTTGGTGGTTTATATATAGAATAATAGATCACCAGGAGAGGGTTAGAGGCTGGAATCTGATCCAGGCATTTGGGACATTTACTTATAGAATAACAGATCCCCTGGAGTGGGTTATAGTCCAGGAACTGATCCAGGATTTTGGGGGTTTATATATAGAATAAACAGACCCAGTAGAGCGAGTTACAGGCTGGTATCTGATCCAGGTTTTCGTGGGGGTTATATATAGAATAACAGATCTGTGGGAGTGAGTTACAGTCTGGGATCTGATCCAGGATTTCTGGGCTTTTATATATAGACTAACACATCCCTAGGAGTGAGTTACAGGCTGGGATCTGATACAGGGATTCGTGGGTTTATATATTGCATAACAAATCCCCAGGAGTAGGTTACAGGCTGGGATGTAGGGGGGTTTATATATAAAATAACAGATCCCTGTGAGTGGGTTACAGACTGGGATCTGATCCAGGGGTTCAGAATTATATATTAGAATATGTTAGAATAACAGATCCCGGGAGTGGGCTAGAGGTTCGGATCTGATCCAGGAGTTCAGAATATTTTTATATCGTATAACAGATTCTCATGAGTGGGTTACAGGCTGGGATCAGAAGCAGGGATTTGGGGGGTTATATATTGAATAACAGTTCCCCAGGAGAAGGTTAGAGGCTGGGATCTGATCCAGGTGTTTGGGGGCTTTATACATAGAATAACAGATCCCCAGGAATGGGTTACTGGCTGGGATCTGCTCCAGGGGTTGGTGGGTTTATATATAGAATAATAGATCCCCAGGCGTGGGTTACAGACTGGGATCTAATCCAGGGATTCGGGCGGGTTTATGTATTGGATAACAGATCCCTGGGAGATGGTTACATGCTGTGAACTGATTCAGGGTTTTGTGGGATTTTTATATAGGATAACAGATCGCTGGCTCTGGGTTACAGGCTGGGATCTGATCCAGGGGTTCAGGGGTTTATATTCAGAATAACAAATCCCCAGGAGTGAGTTACAGGCTGGGATATGATTCAGGATTTCGGGGGGGTGGGGTGGCTCATATATAAAATAACAGAACCAAGGGAGTGTGGTACAGGCTGTCTGATGCAGTGGTTCGAGGATTTTATATATAGTATAACAGATCCCCGCAAGTGGGTTACAGGCTGGGATCTGATCCAAGGGATAGGGGTTTTATATATAGAACAACAGATCCCTGGGTGATGGTAACAGGGTGGGATCTGATTCAGGGGTTCGGGGGATTTATATATAGAATAACAGATCAACCAGTTTACCTATCTCGACTGCACCATTTCATCAGATGCAAGGATCGACAATGAGATAGACAACAGACTCGCCAAGGCAAATAGCGCCTTTGGAAGACTACACAAAAGAGTCTGGAAAAACAACCAATTGAAAAACCTCACAAAGATAAGCGTATACAGAGCCGTTGTCATACCCACACTCCTGTTCGGCTCCGGATCATGGGTCCTCTACCGGCATCACCTACGGCTCCTAGAACGCTTCCACCAGCGTTGTCTCCGCTCCATCCTCAACATCCATTGGGGCGCTTTCATCCCTAACGTCGAAGTACTCGAGATGGCAGAGGTCGACAGCATCGAGTCCAGCATTGGGTCACGTCTCCAGAATGGAAGACCATCGCCTTCCCAAGATCGTGTTATATGGCGAGCTCTCCACTGGCCACCGTGACAGAGGTGCACCAAAGAAAAGGTACAAGGACTGCCTAAAGAAATCTCTTGGTGCCTGCCACATTGACCACCGCCAGTGGGCTGATATCGCCTCAAACCGTGCATCTTGGCGCCTCACAGTTTGGCGGGCAGCAACCTCCTTTGAAAAAGACCGCAGAGCCCACCTCACTGACAAAAGGCAAAGGAGGAAAAACCCAACACCCAACCCCAACCAACCAATTTTCCCCTGCAGCCGCTGCAACCGTGTCTGCCTGTCCCGCATCGGACTTGTCAGCCACAAACGAGCCTGCAGCTGACGTGGACTTTTACCCCCTCCATAAATCTTCGTCCGCGAAGCCAAGCCAAAGAAAGAACAGATCCCTGGGAGTGGGTTACAGGCTTTGATCAGATCCAGGTGTTTGGGTGGGGGGGGGGGGGGAAAGAGTGGTTATATATCGAATAATAGATCCCTGGTAATGGGTTACTGGTTGGTATCTGATCCAGCTTTTCGTGGGGTTTACATATAGAATAACAGATCCCCGGGAGTGGGTTACTGACTGGGATCAGATCCAGGGGTTTGTGGATGGTTATATATAGAATAGGAGCAGAGACAACGCTGGCGGAAGCGTTCTAGGAGCCATAGGTGATGCTGGTAGAAGACCCACGATTCGGAGCTGAACAGGAGTGTGGGTATGACAACGACCCTGTATACGCTAATCTTTGTGAGGTTTTTCAGTTGGTTGTTTCTCCAGACTCTTTTGTGCAGTATTCCAAAGGCGCTATTTGCCTTGGCGAGTCTGTTGTCTATCTCGTTGTCGATCCTTGCATCCAATGAAATGGTGCAGCCGAGACAGGTAAACTGGTTGACCGTTTTGAGTTTTGTGTGCCCAATGGAGATGTGGGGGGGCTCCATCCTCAACATTCAATGGAGCGACTTCATCTCCAACATCGAAGTACTCGAGATGGCAGAGGCCGACAGCATCGAATCCACGCTGCTGAAGATCCAATTGTGCTGGGTAGGTCACGTCTCCAGAATGGAGGACCATCAGCTTTCCAAGATCGTGTTATATGGCGTGCTCTCCACTGGCCACCGAGACAGAGGTGCACCAAAGAAGAGGTACAAGGACTGCCTAAAGAAATCTCTTGGTGCCTGCCACATTGACCACCGCCAGTGGGCTGATATTGCCTCAAACCGTGCATCTTGGCGCCTCACAGTTTGGCGGGCAGCAACCTCCTTTGAAGAAGACTGCAGAGCCCACCTCACTGACAAAAGACAAAGGAGGAAAACCCAACACCCAACCCCAACCAACCAATTTTCCCTTGCAACCGCTGCAACCATGTCTGCCTGTCCCGCATCGGACTTGTCAGCCACAAACGAGCCTGCAGCTGACATGGACATTACCCCCTCCATAAATCTTCGTCCGCGAAGCTAAGCCAAAGAAGATATATAGAATAACAGATCCTCGGGAGTGGATTACAGGCTGGAATCTGATCCAGGCATTCGGGACGTTTACATATAGAATAACAGATCCTTGGGAGTGGGTTTGAGGCTGGGATCTGATTTAAAGGGTCGGAAGGTTTTCATATAAAATAACAGATCACTGGGAGTTGGTGACAGGCTGGGATCTGATCTAAGGTTTTGGAGGGAATATAATAGAATTACAGATCCCTGGAAGTTGGCCACAGTCTTGGATCTGATCCATGTGTTCAGGTGGGGGTTATATATAGAATAATAGATTCAAAGGAGTGGATTACAGGCTGGGATCTGATCCAGGTGTTCAGGATATTTTCTATAGTACAACAGAACCCCAGGGGTGGATTACAGTCTAGGATCTGATCCAGGATTTCGGGAGTTTTATATATAGACTAACACATCCCCAGGAGTGAGTTACAGGCTGGGATCTGATACAGGGGTTCATGCTGAGAGCGGCTATGTCGATGTCAAGTCTGAGGAGTTCATGTGAGATGAGGGCAAACCGACATCACCTTTGTTGACCTCACCAAAGCCTTCGACTCTGTGAGCAGGAAAGGGCTTTGGCAAATACTAGAGCGCCTCGAATGCCCCCCCCCCAAGTTCCTCAACATGGTATCCAACTGCACGAAAACCAACAAGGTCGGGTCAGATACAGCAATGAGCTCTCCGAACCCTTCTCCACTGACAACGGCGTGAAGCTAGGCTGCGTCCTCACACCAACCCTCTTTACTATTTTCTTCAGCATGATTCTGAAACAAGCCATGAAAGACCTCAACAATGAAGACGCTGTTTACATCCGGTACCACACGGATGGCAGTCTCTTCAATCTGAGACGCCTGTAAGCTCACACCAAGACACAAGAGCAACTTGTCCGTGAACTACTCTTTGCAGACGATGCCCATTCAGAGCCAGCTCTCCAGCGCATGACGTCCTGTTTTGCGGAAACTGCCAAAATGTTTGGCCTGGAAGTCAACCTGAAGAAAACTGAGGTCCTCCATCAGCCAGCTCCCCACCATGACTCCCAGCACCCCCACATCTCCATTGGGCACGCAGAACTCAAAACGGTCAACCAGTTTACCTACCTTGGCTGGACCATTTCATCGGATGCAAGGATCGACAACGAGATAGACAGCAGACTCGCCAAGGCAAATAGCGCCTTGGGAAGACTACACAAAAGAGTCTGGAAAAACAATCACCTGAAGAAACACCCAAAGATCAGCGTGAACAGAGCCGTTGTCATACCCACGCTCCTGTTCGGCTCTGAATCTTGGGTCCTCTACCGGCATCACCTACGGCTCCTAGAACGCTTCCATCAGCGCTGTCTCCGCTCCACCCTCAACATTCATTGGAATGACTTCATCACCAACATCGAAGTACTCGAGCTGGCAGAGTCCACAAGCATCGAATCCACGCTGCTGAAACCCAACTGCGCTGGGTGGGTCACGTCTCCAGAATGGTGGACCATTGCCTTCCCAAGATCGTGTTCTATGGCGAGCTCTCCACTGGCCACCGAGACAGAGGTGCACCAAAGAAGAGGTACAAGGACTGCTTAAAGAAATCTCTTGGTGCCTGCCACATTGACCACCGCCAGTGGGCTGATATCGCCTCCAACCGTGCATCTTGGCGCCTCACGGTTCGGTGGGCAGCAACCTCCTTTGAAGAAGACCGCAGAGCCCACCTCACTGACAAAAGACAAAGGAGGAAAAACCCAACACCCAACCCCAACCCACCAATTTTCCCTTGCAACCGCTGCAACCGTGCTGGCCTGTCCCGCATCGGACTTGTCAGTCACCAACGAGCCTGCAGCAGACGTGGACATACCCCTCCATAAATCTTTGTCCGCGAAGCC